>NC_143188.1:17549107-17700089 GCF_047325235.1 Durio zibethinus | reverse complement strand
TTTTAAAGTTTATTATTGTGTCATAAAAGTATAGCTAAAAATAATATCAATTAGTCAATTCAAATTTAAAATAATTCAAAACTCAAATTAAGTACACATAAAATTTTTACTCATTTTCAATTTTAATTTAATTAAAAATTAATATAATACATTTAATTATAAAAATGAACTAATTTGATTCAATTTTGAATTAATTTTAAGAAGTCAACAACTTAATAGTTATTGAATATAATCAAAATTTGAATTGAAATAGTAATCGAATTAGAATTCAAAATTTCTTTTTCATCTTCTATAACAATTTAAAATTTTTTTAAAACTTTTTTCCTTCATCTTAAATGTCTCATTTTTATTGCCTTTGTGATTTAATTAGTTAATTAATTTTTAAGAATATTTCTATAGTGAAATTGCAATTATAAGTGATTGAGTATATTATTAACATATTATTATTTTTTATTTGGATTTAGGATGATTTGAATTCAATTTTTTAAATAAAAATAAGTATGCACCAATTATTGAGTCAAATTTATCTAGGTGCATAAGTAAATAATTAAGTATACTATAAATAGAAGTAGATGATAAATCATGACTCAACATAATTGATCGTTTACCCTAAATTTGAAACTCTACTCGAAATTATAAAAAGTTAAAATTCAAAATTATTAAAATGTTAAATACATAACTAAATAAAGATTTATTAAGTGAATTTTGCTAATGAATTCCCCAATGTCACTTTTAAATTTAGTTAAATTATAATTTATGATAATAGTTTTGTATTAAATATACTAGTGATAATTAATTTAATGAATTTCAATACTTTTGAATAAATATTACCAAATATGGTAATCTTAAAAATTTTAATATAGTAACGAATAATCTTCAATTAATATAATGGAGAAAATGGAGTATACAATTCTAAAAAAATTTAAAATCAATATATTTGTATACTTTTTATTGAAATATTTTATAATACTAACATTGTTTATCATATGAAGAAAATAGATCTTCCACTACTTATAGATGACCTAAAAATCATTTTGAATTAAAAGGCATAATGAATAATAAAATCGATGATTTGGCAGCAAATTGAAGGTTACGGATAACTTTTATATATTGTTATTGATAATATATAATAGGTTTCCTTTTTATATTTAAGATTCTATCGTGAGAAATTGGTATTTGACTAAAGAAATTTTGCTTTTGTTTGATATGTATGTTTGCACAATAATCTATATAAGTTTATGCTAAGGAAAATATGTTTAAAATCTTGGCTCTGTCGTTGGAAGTTGATGAAGAATCAAGATAAATTACCTATAACCTAGGAAAAAAATTATGAGATTGTAAAAAATTTATTATAATTATAAGATCTCAACTTCTATCCAATTTAAGTGTAAGAATGAAGTACTATAAACTAAATAGTCAATATGCCTTTTAATTCTTGAAAGTGCATGAAACTCTAAAGTGCAGTTCACCTGTTTATTAACATTTAGCCCCCTTCTAAAAGTGTTTTCGGCATTCCACCGTAACCTCAATATTAAACAGGATGAAAAAATTTAAGCTTTGGTGTAAAAAAAAGCTTGGTTTTACAAACCAAGCGCAAAAGCTTTTCGATGTGTGTTGCGGTTAAAAAGCCCTTTAAAAGGTAAAATTATATTTTATTCTAATAATTTTGAATTTTTATTATTTTATTCATATATTTTGGATATTTACATAAACAACATTTTTTTACAGTAATATTAAATATTTAAAAATTTTAAATTACATTTTTCTAATCACATTTTTAAACACACTTTTCAAATCGAGCTTTTCTAAACTGCAAAAACAACACTAAACTAGGCCAAACTACTGTGATTGAACCATAGAGATTTCAAATGGACAAGATGACAGAGCAAGCAAGGCAATTGTTTTGGAAATGGTATATACATATCTTCACAATTTCTTTTATAAAGATTATAGGTCATTCTGCCAGCTTGCAAAATGGAAATACCTTGCCCCTAATAGAAGGATTAATCCTTCAACGCATTCTTTTTTATTTTGTCTTTCCGCTTGATATCACTCCTTATTTCATTATTGAGCAGACCAGCCTGTAGAAAAAATTGTAGAGGGTTGTCAAAAAGAGACTCTGACTTGGGCAGTATTTTGGGATTTAAAGATGGACATCGGATAACAAGTAATGCATATTTGACTGGAGCTTGAGATTCTGGAATAGAAGATTGCAAGGTTCATGCAATCATTTAAAGAAAAACATCTGGTAAGATTAAGATTTGAATTTTAATACACGTAATTTTTTTATTTTATGTTAGAATTTTTTTATAAAAAAAATTTAAAATTCATGTGAGAAAATTAATGGAATTTATGGGATGAAATTGTGTGGTCTAAAATCTTTTGTACCCAAAAAAGGACCAAGTTGTGGTGTTAGTGACCAGGTGAATTGCATTATTGCTTGTTTTGTAATAATTATTCAACTACTTGCCATCCGGAAGCAGCCAATTGTATTTGCTGAAAATTCATTTCTTTGATTCCTCATATAGGACAACACCGGTATAGAGTCCATAATTTCCATTTCTTTTATGTGATTTTTTGTGTACACACTCAATGTAATTTGACTTTCAAATCGCAACAAAAATTATAAATTGGCTTTAAAACCACTGGCAAGAAAAAAAAAAAAAAAAAAGAAAACTAATCACTTAGTCGGGGTAAAGAAGTTAGTAGGTTATAAGTTAAAAAGTGCGTGGCGTAAAAGTTAGCTATTATTGAACCAAGTTATTATTAGACTTATCGACGGTATATAAATATTATATATTATCAATTGATCATGTGATAAGATTTCATTAATAAATAAAATTAAAAATAATTTTTTAAAATATAAATATTAATAAATTTATTTAAATTTAATTAATTACTAAAATAATTTATTTTAAAAATATAATTATTTTTAAAATTTTATTTATTAATCATATATCACAGCATAATTCATTAACTGTGTATATACAGTATCGTTCCATCAAACATTAACCCTATTGAGCCAAGACAATACGGAAAAGGTAGAGAGCTTTGGGAGGATAAATTTGGTTGACGAAGACGAAGGGAGTAAGGAGCGGCAACTGTATAAAACAGGCGCTGTTCCCTGGCTCCATAAATCATTCACTGCCACTCACTCAGAGGTAAGAGAAATTCAGATACTATTACTACTTTTCGCCTTCTGTTTCCTTTCCATCTCAGTGGTCGGTTCTCACTCAGTGCTACAATTTCTACACCATTTATCACATGCCCTTAATGCACAAAACAACCGAGTACGTCTCATGGGACCCTTCAATAACTCATATTTCTACCAACCCAACCTTACAAATATTTTTACTTTACTTACTACCCAATAAAAATATAAACCCCCCCTAGTTCATTTTTTTTCTTTTGAGTTATTCTGTCTCTATGGGTTTTTGTATTGGGGATAATTTTGTAATCATTTCAGTTAATTATTAGTATAAATAGAAATGTCAAACTTTCAAAAGTAAACCTACACAGATGAATTAATATGACCAAACAGAAAAAAAAACTACCACTAAAGGAAGGATTTTTTTATTTAATATGACCTAACCTGATTTTTTTATTTAATTTTTTATATAATCAATCTCAGAGTATAAGATATAAGATTTGATGTATTGTTATTGTTGTTGTATTTTGGATATTTACACAAACAACCTTTTTTTTACAATAATATTAAATATTCAAAAATTTTAAATTATATTTTTCTAATCACATTTTTAAACACACTTTTCAAATCAAGCTTTTCTAAACTGCAAAAACAACACTAAACTAGGCCAACTACTTTGATTGAACCATCGAGATTTCAAATGGACAAGATGACAGAGCAAGCAAGGCAAATGTTTTCGAAATGGTATCTACATATCTTCACAATTTCTTTTATAAAGATTATAGGTCATTCTGCCAGCTTGCAAAATGGAAATGCCTTGCACCTAATAGAAGGATTACTCCTGCAACTCAAATTTTTTTATTTTGTCTTTCCCCTTGATATCACTCCTTATTTCATTATTGAGCAGACCAGCGTGGAGAAAAAATTGTGTAGGGTTGTCAAAAAGAGACTCTGAATGGGGCAGTCTTTTGGGATTTAAAGATGGATATCGGATAGCAAGTAATGCGTATTTGTTTGGAGATTGAGATTTTGGAATAGAAGATTGCAACGTTCATGCAATCATTTAAAAGATACCATCTAATAATATTAAGGTTTAAATTTTAACACATGTAATTTTTTATTTCATGTTAAAATTTTTTATAAAAAAACATTTAAAATTCACGTGAGAAAATGAATAGAATTTATGGGATGAAATTGTGTGGTCTAAAATCTTTTGTACCCCAAAAAAGGACCAAGTTGTGGTCTGAGTGACCAGGTGAATTTAATTATTGCTTGTTTTGTAATTATTATTCAACTACTAGCCATCCGGAAGCAGCCAATTGCATTTGTTGAAAATTCATTTCTTTGATGCCTCAGATAGGACATTTGAGCTGGAAGAACGCCGGTATAGAGTCCATAATTTTCATATTTCTTGTACAATTTTTTAAGCTATTTACTAGTTTAGAATGTTGTACATAATATATTAGATAGAAAATTTTTATTTTATTGAATAGATTTAATATTTATATTAAATGTTCATGAATAATTATATTTTGAACAAAAATGTTAATTTATTTATAATAATTAAAAATTAAAGAATTATAACTATTTAAATATGTTTAAATGTTTATATGTAATAGTTAATAGCAAAATTTACAATTATTATGTTTAAAATAAATGTTTAAACATAAAATTTTATAATATATTTAAACAAAACTATCATGGTTATTCGTCAAAAGGATATTATTGTTCAAAAACTATAAAAAGAAACTTTATACATAATCATTTTCATTACCTTTGCTTAGAGAATTTTAAAGTTTTATTATATCTTAAAGATATAATTATTAAAATATTCTTCATATTTCAAGGCCAAAATTCATTTTTATTATTTATATTTCTTATAAAATTTTCTAACATTAGCAACTTCCAACAAAGAAACCAAGTGAAACACATTCGCAGGCATGGCACTGCACTCTGAACAAGTATCAGGTATCTTTAAATCTAAAACTTTTAAATTACAACTGATCATGCTTGTCTCATTAATATAGGTTTTTTTTTTTCCTGTTAAACTGTAGTTTAAAAAATATTAACTCATTTTCTCTAATTTTCTCATTGTCTTAACATATTTTATTTGAAAAAAATATATAAAGTATAAAGTCTTGCATATTTTATTTTTTTTTAATTCAAGTTGTTTAGGTTGGGTGTGTTATTCTTTGGTTAAAAAGGTTTAAGTGAAAAGAAACTATTTTTTTTCTAGATCAAAACATACCGCAAGTTTTAGTAAAAATTTACATTAAATTTATATATTGTCCACAAAGATGACTACGGGTAAATGTTGGCTGAGCACCCAAAAAAAAAAAAAAGAGACTACCGGGAGAATGAATCGATCATAAATTTTATAAGTGAAATATTTAATTCATACCAACTTAATCAACTCTTATTATCAAGTTGGATAATTTTTTGTTCTGAGTTATTATATTTATCAGATACTATAGTTTTAAGTAGTTTTAAAATGAGTAATTTTAAATTCGAATTACTGCACATATACATGTATGTGATTTTGTTGGATACTAACTTGATATAATTTGACTTTGAAATCGCAACAAAAATCTTAAATTGGCTTTAAAACCACCGGCAAGAAAAAAAAAAAAAAAACTAATCACTTAACGGGGTAAAGAAGTTAGCAGTTTATAAGTTTAAAGTGTGTGGTGTAGAAGTTAGTCATTATTGAACCAAGTTAATTTTAGATATACCGATGGTATATAAATATTATATATTTTTAATTAATCATTCGATAAAATTTCATTAATAAATAAAATTAAAAATAATTATTTTTTAAAGATAAATATTAAATATTTTTTAAAGATAAATATTAAATATTTTTTAAAAATAAATATTATATATTTTCTTTTGAGTTATTCTGTCTCTATGACTTTTTGTATTGGGGATAATCTTGCAATCATTGTAGTTATGTTAATTGAATAAGGTAGTCCGCCATCACTTTATTCTGCTAATTGCACCAAACTAGGTTAATTATTATTACAAATGGAAATGCCAAACTTTCAAAAGTAAGCTTACCACAGATGAATTAATATGACCCAAACAGAGAAAAGCTACCACTTAAGGAAGGATTTTATGGAATTTCCATTATTCCATGTTTGCATATAACATTTTCATACTATCATTTTCTTAATGAATTTGTGAAAAATGCAAGACATGAGACTTACTTGTTCATCTGAAAAAGGGATGAATTACTTGGTTTCTCTGAAATTGATAAAAAATTTGGTGGCAATAATAATTGACTTGAGCTTCGACTTGGTAGAATTTTTTGTTTCTCTTTATTTTGTTGCTACTAGCGAGCCAAGATGACAATGATAATTGAATTGAGCGACGACTTGGTATAATTTTTGTTTCTCTCTTTATTTTGTTGCTACTAGCTAGCAAGTCAAGGTGACAATAATAATTAACTTGAGCGACGAGTTACTACAATTTTTGTTTCTCTTTATTTTGTTACTACTTGCAGGGTAAGGTGGCGATTATAATTGACTTGAGCGACGACTTGGTATAATTTTTGTCTCTCTTTGTTTAATTAAATCTAATAATTCATGTATTCGTGTTATGTAAAATATTGACAATTTATATATTTGTATTATATTTTATAAGAAAATTACGTGTCACAATTGGTATCAATAAAAAAATATAAAATACTTCTTTTTGGTTTTATTAAACCTATATATGGTTTTTATGAAAATTTTAAATAGTATCATCTTTATATTTTTGTATTATTTTTATATCATGTCATCATATCATATTTTAGATTGTCGGTCCATCTATAATGCAGGTCGACTTTTTATTGTGATATTTGATGTGGATTTGTAAGATTATAAGGGCAAAATAGTCTTTTTCATCACAAAGAGATATTTTTAGGAGTATTTCTAAATAGACCCCAATAATTTCTTTTCGCACCCAAATTTTTTTTATTAAAATATTGACCCTACATAAAATTATTTAAATACATTGTTAAATTACAGTTTAGCCCTCTATTTTCTCCTTCTCTTCTCTTTTTCTTTTTTTCTTCCCTACCTTTTTCAATTACAAATCTTAAATCTTTAATAGTACATTTCTTATCTTGTACATTGTTAAAATGGAAAAGTCAAATTTGAAAAAATTCTGGTGAAAATGAAGAGTGCCAAACAAACGATAAGGTAAGTCATTTAAACATCAATTTCAATTGAAATTTTGCACATTCCAAAAATGGAGCTTTTGGTTATGCATTTCTATAAGCTTTTAAAAGTTTTCGGATTTGCACTTTTAGAAACTTTAAAAAGGTTTCATATTTGCATTTTCAAAAGTTTTTAAAAGCTTCCATAAATACAAATATTGACTCTAAATTGAAGTTTGGTGACTTCATTTTCTCCATAAATTAGTGGTTTAAAGGTTGATTTTTAGGATTTGAAAGTTAGGGATAATAGTGTAAGAGAGAAAATGAGTGAGAGATGGTAAGAGGTTAGAGGTGAGAGGTGAGAGGCGAGAGCTATTTAGGGAAGTTTGTAATTGGGTGAAATGGGGTGTAAAGAGGAAAATGTGATGTGTAAATAGAGTTATCCTATTTTTAAGGTCTTAGGGTATTTTAATCATTGTTATCAAAGAATATTTTTGTGATTCGGCCTGTTTAATGTGGTAGATCATTGTCGGAAAAACTTCTTCTAAATTTTTGGATCAAATATTTGGCATGGACAATTTTTTATCTCATGCTCATCTCACCTGTCCCAAATGACATGCCACTCCATGCGTACTAGATAATGTTAGGCCACTTCAACCATGACCTATGCCACATTAGGGAGAGGTTTAACCACCTCGACACAACTATAATTGTTGCGCCTATAGCAATAATCACAACAATACAGAAGCAATAGACAACAATCAATAATCAAATGCGCAGGAAAAATAAAGCACACCAAGATTTACGTGGAAAACCCTTCAGTGTAGAGGGAAAAACCACGGGCCACCAAAAAAATCTTCACTATCAAATAATAGTTATACAAAGTTCTTCTTTAGCTAAAACTAGAGCTAATCAACAACTAGAGAAACAATTGGAGAAATCTCATCAAATAAGTGACTCAACAAATACACCCTGGATTTGTTCCTAGAGAGCTTCAAACCCGATCTTCACTGTTCAGAATGTATAACTCTGAATCATAAACCTCTTGACAAGGTTCCAACTCAATCGGACCACGGATCGACTTCCGTTTAACCAACTCTCCCTTCTCATTTTTCTTTCTCTGCTTTTCCTAGCTTTTCTTCTTTTTCTGCTTGGTTGTCGACACACACATAAAACAACCCCACCTCTTTTTTATTAAGTAGCTAGGGCTCTGTGTAAAATAAAAGATCAAGGCCCATGGCCTTTACTTGGTCCAAAACCACTTACATGGGACTGGACCCCATTTTCCTAACAATCTCCCCCTCCAGTCCCATTAGAAGGAGATTCATCACCATAGCAATTTCATTTGGAACTTACCTTGGCCAGGGAACTCATTCCGACCAAGTTACTGCAAAGCTCAAGCTTTTCCTTGGGAAGCTTAACAAGATCATAAGTACCATTCTTTCGCAATGACTCCATCTCTTCTTTCATTACTTTTAACCAGTGCTCTCTATCCGGAGTAGCCTGCACATCTTGAAAGCTTTCTGGCTCCCCTTCACTGGTAACTAAAATAAAATCTGAACTTGGATACCTGGTAGATGGCCTGCGCTCTCTAGTAGATCTCCTGGGCTGAGACTCTACATCACTTGATGCTGAAGGTAGCTCCCCCTGCTCAACACTTTCAGGTAGAGAGGATTGCTCCCCCTGCTCAAAACTAATAGCATCTGGCTCATCACCAACTGTGGCTGGCTCATTCATATCCCCAAGTTTTGTTTCTGGCTCATTTTCACCATCTGTGGCTCTTTCTTGTGAAATCTCTGTCGGTGTTGAAATATCACACTCAACAGTAACTCGTGTAGTCTTCTCATTTTTCTCAAGGTCTGCTATGGTTTCTTTTTCATGAAAGACCACATCTCTGCTTCTGACTGTCTTTCTCTTTACTGGATCTCATACCCTGTAGCCAAATTCCTCATCACCATATCCTATAAACACACATTGTGTGGCTGTGCTGTCAAGCTTTGATCTCTGCTCTTTCGGTACATGCATGAATGCTTTACACCCAAAAATTTTCAAGTGAGAGTATGAAGCATCTTTCCTTGTCCACACTCTTTCTGGAATGTCAAAGCCCAAAGAAACTGATAGTGACCTGTTAAGTAAATAACAAGCTGTGTTGACTGCTTCACCCCAGAATGGCTTTGGTAATTTTACCATCCTCAACATACATCTGACTTTTTCCACAATGGTGCGATTCATTCTTTCAGCTATACCATTATGCTGTGGTGTTCCAGGTTTTGTCCTCTCATGCCTGATCCCATGCTTTGAGCAATACTCTTCAAAGCCTTTAGATGTGTATTCCCCACCATTATCAGTTCGAATACACTTCAAGGGTAACCCTGTCATCCTTTCAACCATGGCATGACATTTTTGAAAATACTGTAGTACCTGACTTTTATATTTCAACATATACACCCAAGTCTTACGTGAAGCATCATCAATAAAAGTAACAAAATATCTGCTACCACCTAATGACTTAACCTTAATGGGACCACATACGTCAGAATAAATTAATTCCAATCTATTTTCTTTTCTCTGAGAACTTTTACGAAAAGAAACTCTATGATGCTTACCAAACAAACAATAATCACATGAATCGAGAGACATACCTTTGGTCAAGGGAATGAGAGACTGCCTTGCCAAAACCTGTAACCCTTTTTCACTCATGTGTGCAAGCCTCCTGTGCCACAAGTTTGCTGAAGCATCATTTTCAACGGTATTTACCTGGTTACCGTTCAATTGCATCCATGTCTTATACATTGTGCAGCATAGTTTTCCCCTTGCAACTATCATAGATCCTTTGAGAAGCTTCCACTGTCCATTCTTTTGTCGGCTTTCATATCCCTCCTTATCAAGGACATTAATAGCAAGCAAGTTCATTCTCATATCTGGAATGTGTCTGACATCCTTCAAAGTCAACATGCAGCCTGTACTAGTTTGTACAACAATATCACCAATCCCAACAATCTGCGACACACTCTTGTTTCCCATCTTGGTACAACTAAAGTCTCCTGCTTTGTAAGTTGTAAACAACTCTCTTTTAGGAACACAATGATATGCCGCTCCTGTGTCAACTATCCACTCAATGCCGGGATCACTAACATGATTACAATCACCATGTGTACAAATCAAAATAACTGAATCACTATCTGAATTCACTGCTGCAACATTGCCATCATCTGAACTCTTGCCTTTCTTATCTTTTCGCTCTTGCTTCAAGATTCTACAGTTTCGTTTTATATGACCCGCCTTACCACAATGGAAACACTTCACTTTACCTCTAGACTTGGATCTATGTTTAGACTTACCACGGCCTTTTGAGTCCTGACCTCTGTCGATGTTTCTACCTCTGTTCTCTGTGACCAGAGCTTGATTCCCAGGGTCTACATCTTTTCGCCTCGCTTCTTCATTAAGCATATTGTCCTTTACCATCTCCAATGTCACTTTATAATCAGGAGCTGAATTAAGAACAGTCACAACTAGAGTATTCCAGCTGTCTGGCAATGAACCCAAAAGAAATAATGCCTTCATTTCATCATCCATCTTAAGTTCTATAGTAGTCATCCGATTAAATATATCTTGAAAATCACTCAAGTGCTCTGTAACAGATCGTCCATCCTTGTACTATAAAGTTACAATCTTTTTAACAAGCATAACTTTATTCATACCTGTTTTTCTCTCATACAATGCTGCCAATTTTTCCCAAACAATGTGAGCATCTGATTCCTACGCTACATGATGGAACACGCTGATATCAACCCATTTTCTAATTGTAGCCAGCGTCTTTCTACCTAGCTTCTTCCAGCTTTCATCTTTCATATCTGCTGGTTTAGCCGAATCACCCAATACTGGCTCATACAAATCTTTGCAGTATAGATGATCCTCCATCATAGGCTTCCAAATTGAATAATTTGATGCTGTCAATTTTATCATGGAACCTGTATCACCCTCCATGATCTGAAACAGAATTTACTTCTATCCTGGGTTGCTTCTGTATCGATGTCTCAAAATAACTCTCGCTCTGATACCACTTGTTGCGCCTGAAGCAATAATCACAACAATACAGAAGCAATAGACAACAATCAATAATCAAATGCGCAGGAAAAATAAAGCACACCAAGATTTACATGGAAAACCCTCCAGTGTAGAGGGAAAAACCACGGGCCACCAGAAAAATCTTCACTATCAAATAATAGTTATACAAAGTTCTTCTCTAGCTAAAACTAGAGCTAATCAACAACTAGAGAAACAATTGGAGAAATCTCACCAAATAAGTGACTCAACAAATACACCCTGGATTTGTTCCTAGAGAGCTTCAAACCTGATCTTCACTGTTCAGAATGTATAACTCTGAATCATAAACCTCCTGACAAGGTTCCAACTCAATCGGACCACGGATCGACTTTCGTTTAACCAACTCTCCCTTCTCCTTTTTCTCTCTCTGCTTTTCCTGGCTTTTCTTCTTTTTCTGCTTGGTTGTCGACATACACATAAAACAACCCCACCTCTTTTTTATTAAGTAGCTAGGGCTCTGTGTAAAATAAAAGATCAAGGCCCATGGCCTTTACTTGGTCCAAAACCACTTACATGGGACTGGACCCCATTTTCCTAACAATAATTACCTGATTTTTCAATCTCTCATTTTTCTTTTAGCTTATGCGATCGCACTCTTTTCTTCTTCCTTATCATTTTCAATGACTTGAGCGTAGAAACAGAAACACTTGAGCTCTTTTGGCCTTGGCTTCTGACTTCATCCTAATTTTTAGATGCCTAATCTCATCCAGAAATTTGCACAAAGAGTATTGATGTATTTTTTTTTATTTTGAAATTGATAACTTTTAAGTAATATATTTTATTTTTTTATTGTTTATACTTATGTTTATTTTATTAAAATTTTCATGAACAAATAGAGATCAATTGAGCTTTAAACTAAATAAAAAAAGGTCACTTCTTCCATCTCATAAATCTTATCATTTACATCCTAAATTAAATCACAATGAAGTCGACAACACATTGATATCGGGGGCCATGCAATAAATGAGACTTGTTCTTTTGAAGAGATGACGAATTACTTGGTTTCTCTGAAAGTAATAAAAAATTTTGGTGGCAATAATAATTTACTAGAGTGATGACGTGATACAATTTTTGTTTCTCTCTTTGTTTTGTTGCTAGTAGCGGGCCAAGGAAGCAATAATAATTGACTTGAGCGACGACTTGGTACAATGATTTTGGGCACTTAATTTATAGACAGATCTTGAATGCTATCCATCACTGCAGTTTGAAAATCCATTACCCTTGACGTCATTCTAGTGTCGCAACCAAAGCTCTTGTTTATTGCATCATCAATTCATCAAACTGTAAGGAATTTAATATTGACATTGATGTCGCACCAATGCTTTTGCGCATGGCATCATCAATTCATCCACCTGTGGGAATTTAATTATTGACATTATTTGACTATATGATATTTTTATATTTAAAAACAGATTGAATGTTAAAAATAGGAGAACATAAGGGGTCAAAATTTAATCATCCATTAAGATACACCGTCAACTAATTATTGAATAATTATAAATCTTGAGTCCTAATTATTTTTTAGCTTATAATTGCTTATAAAATTAAATTTGTAAGCATGACCTAATACGTAGCAAATAAGAAAAACAAAAATTAGTTCAATTAGCTTAGAATTATAAGTCAATTGCACTTAACTATAACTAATGAAAGATTATTTAGTTACCAACAAATAAAAATAGTCATTGTCTCAATATAATAATTAATCAAGTTTATGTATATGTTTATAACTTAAAAAAATTTTTCTAAAGAGTGAAAGCTCAATTAATTTTGGTGCATTATTATAATAATTTGTTAATATTGAAATATAAAGATATTTAGATGGGATAATATCCAAATGGCGTTAAGTTATTAAACACACCAAGTGCAATGAAAATGCTTCCTCCGCACTCTTAAATGGAGTCCTAGTCGCCTTGATATTTAGGAATAGTATTCATTAATGGGTATATACTGAATGAAGCTATAGCCCAAACTTTGTTCGTTGCATTGACCTTCTCGCGATCCTTTTATCGAGTCAATTGTACATATGGATGTATAAATGCTTTGAATGACTCGATAATGGGAACAAACGGTTGGTTGTTAGGATGGAAATGAACAAAGCTTGTTATAAGCATAGCTTTGTGCTGATCAGCAGATAAAAACTAGGAAAACTTACTTTTTACTACAACTAAAATTACACGATCGGAATTAAAGTTGAATTTGCAAATCATATATATATATATATATATATGTATATATATTACAAAATTTTTAGGAGTGCTTCTAGATAAATCCCAATAATTTCTTTTTGCACCCAAAATTTTTTTATTATAAAATTGACCTTAAATTAAACTATTTAAATACATTATTAAATTACTTTTTAGCCCTTTATACATCATTTTCTCCTTCTCTTCCTCTCTTTTTCTTCTTCTTTTTCTTCCTTTCTTCCAGGCCTTTTTCCATCACAAACCTTAAATCTTTAAAATTACATTTCTTATCTTACAAATTCTCAAAATAGAAAGTCAAATTTGAAAAAATTCTGGTGAAAATGAAGAGTGCTAAACAAATGATGAGGTAAGTCATTTAATCATCGATTTTAACTAAAAAATTTGCAAATTCCAAGAATAAAACTTTCAGTTATGCATTTCTGGAAGCTTTTAAAAGCTATTGGATTTATATTTTCAGAAACTTTTAAAAAGTTTCAGATTTACATTTCTGAAAGTTTTTAAAAGTTTCCAAAAATGCAAATATGGAATCAACAATTTGACGAAAATATTTTAACAAAAACTTACTAAATCTAAAAATCTAACCAAGATCAAACAAAATCAAAGACATATTGACTCTAAATTGAAGTTTGGTGACTTGATTTTCTCCAAAAGTTAGTGATTTAATGGTTGATTTTTAGGATTTGAAAGCTAGAGATAATAGACTAAGAGAGGAAAATGGGTGTGAAATGGTAAGAGGCTAGGGGGTGAGAGGTAAAGGCTATTTAGGGAAGTTTGTAATTAGGTGATATAGGTGTATTAGTAAAAATTGGATTTGGAGTTTTTAATGTTGGGTGTAGAGAGATAGGGGTGTAAAGAGGAAAATATGGGATATAAATAGAATTACCCTATTTTTAAGGTCTTAGGGTATTGTAGTTGTTCTGGTTAAAGTGTATTTTGGTCATTTGACCTGTTTAATGTGGTAGATCATTGTGGGAAAAAATTCCTTGAAAATTTTGAGTCTGATAGCTGACATGGATAATCCATTCATCCCATGCTCATCTTTCCTGGCCCGAATGACATGCTACTCTGTGAGTACTAAATAATGTTAGGCCACTTCAACCATGACTTGTGCCACATTAGGTAGAGGTTTGCCACCTCGACACAACTATAATTACTCGACTTTTATTCTCTCAGTTTTCTTTTAACTTTTGCAATCGCTCTTCTTTCTTCCTTCTTATCCTTTTCAATGATTTGAGCATTAGAGACATAGAGCAGAAGCGCTTAAGCTACTTTCGGCCTTGGCTTTTGACTCCATTCTTAATTTTCAGATGCCTAATCTCATCCAGAAATTTGCATAAATGGTATTGATGTATTGTTTTATTTTGAAATTGATTATTTCGAGTAATATATTTTATTTTTTTATTGTTTATACTTAAGTTTATTTTATTAAATTTTTTCTTAAACAAATTGAGATCAATTGAGTTTTAAACTAAAAAAAAAAAAAGGCACTTCTTCCATCTCGTAAATCTTACCAATTACATCCTAAATTAAATTAGAAAAGACAATGAAGTCGACACCACATTGATGCAGGAGGCCATCCCCCCCCCCCCCCCTCCCCCAAACATTTTCTGAAACTTTTATTTAGATATGTTGTAAATCTATAAGTATCCCTCTAAAACATATAAATGGCACCTCTAGAAAATAAATTATGTTTTTTTATTATAAAAAATTATATTTTAAAATAAAAAAATTATTTTTTAAATCCAATCAATTTGCAAAAATATTAACATCTAATAGTTTAGTTATCATTAAAAAAAATTTTAAAATGGTTTTATTAAATATGACCCACATTAAAAAGTCAAAACTCTAAAAAAAACTTAGCAAAAAATTAAAAAAATGTAAGATTGATAGAACAAAAAGACAACAAATCTTAGTCCTCAAAGGCCTAAACCCAACACCAATCCACAATAGTTATTGCAAAATAAATGTATTATTGTTTCCCAAGAGCATATTATAATGACAAAACAAAGGCTGGTTAAAACTCTTCCACGATAAGATTATTGCACCTTTATCTTATGATTTTAAAGTCATTAAAAGTATATTATAATTTTTTAAATTTAGATTTGAGAAAATTATCAATATTTATGATAAAAATGTGCAAATTTTGATGTAAAATACAAACAGTGTGTGAAAACTACTTTGACTGTAGTTTTCACACACTGTTTGAAGATTGATTGATTCAGTTTTGCCATGTGATTAAATTTAATCTAAATAAGGATTCAATTGAGTAGAAATAAAAGATTAAAGACTGGACTGATTGTAATAAAATATTAAAAGTTTAAATGATTGTTTTAATTATAGTTCAGGGGCATTTTTGACCCTTTAGCCTTATTGTTACAAAAGTAAAAATAAATAAATAAATAAGTAGTTTTCACACACCGTTTCTATGCATACATCAAATTTTGCACATTTTTATCATAAATATTGATAATTTTCTCAAATTTAAATTTAAAAAACTTACAATTTACTATTAATTGCTTCAAATCCATAAGATAAAGGTGCAATAGTCTTATCGTGGAAGAAGTTTTAACTAGCCTTTACATTGTCATTATATTATGCTCTTGGGAAACAATAATACATTTCTTTTGCAATAACTATCGTTGTTTGCTGTTGGGTTTAGGCCTTTGAGGATTAAGATTTGTTGTCTTTTTGTTCTATCAATCTTACATTTTTTTTTATTTTTTGCAAAGTTTTTTTTTTTGGTGTTTTGACTTTTTAATGTGGGTCATATTTAATAAAACCATTTTAAAAATTTTTTTAATGATAACTAAACTATTAGATGTTAATATTTTTGCAAATTGATTGGATTTAAAATTTGAATTTTTTATTTTAAAATTTAAATTTTTATAATAACAAAAAACATATTTTATTTTCTACATGGGCCATTTGTATGTTTTAGAGGAATACTTATAGATTTACAACATATCTAAATAAAAGTTTCAGAAAAATGTTGGGTGGGAGGGGGGGGCATGGCCTACCGCATCATTGTGTCGTCGTCTTCGTTGTTTTTTCTAATTTAATTCAGGATGTAAATGGTAAGATTTACGAGATGGAAGAAGTGACCTTTTTTTTTTATTTAGTTGAAAACTCAATTGATCTCAGTTTGTTTAAGAAAAAATTTAATAAAATAAACATAAGTATAAACAATAAAAAATAAAATATATTACTTAAAAATAATCAATTTCAAAATAATAAAAAAAATACATCAACACAATTTATGCAAATTTCTAGATGAGTTTAGGCATCTGAAAATTAAGAATGAAGTCAGAAGCCAAGTCCAAAAGTAAATTAAGAGTTTATGCTCTAAGTCTCTAACACTCAAATCATTGAAAAGGATAAGAAAGAAGAAAGGAGTGCGATTGCAAAAGTTGAAAGAAAAATGAGAGAATAAAAGTCAGATAATTATAGTTGAGTCCAGGTGGCAAACCTCTCCCTAATGTGGCACACGTCATGGTTGAAGTGGCCTAACATTATTTAGTACTCACAGAGTAGCATGTCATTCGGGCCAGGTAAGATGAGCATGGGATGAATGGATTATCCAAGTCAGCTATCGGACCCAAAAATTTCGAGAAATTTTTTCTCACAACGGTCTACCACATTAAACAGGTCAAATGATGAAAATACCCTTTAACCAGAACAACTAAAATGCCCTAAGGATAATCCTATTTACATCCCATTTTTTCCTCTTTACACCCCATTTCTCTCTACACCCAACATTAAAAAATCCAAACCCAATTTTTACTTAATACACCAATATCACCTAATTACAAACTTCCCTAAATAGCCTTTACCTCTCACCCCCTAAACTCTTATCATTTCACATCCTCTCTTACACTGTTATCTCTAACTTTCAAACCCTAAAAATCAACCTTTTAATCACTAACTTTTGGAGAAAATCAAGTCACCGAACTTCAATTTAGAGTCAATATGTCTTTGATTTTGTTTGATCTTGGTTAAATTTTTAGATTTAGCATGTTTTTGTTAAAATATTTTTGTCAAATTGTTGATTCCAAATTCACATTTTTTGGAAATTTTTAAAAAATTTTGGAAATACAAATCCGAAACCTTTTAAAAGTTTCTGAAAATGTAAATTCGAAAACTTTTAAAAGCTTTTAGAAATGCACAACCGAAAGCTTTATTTTTGGAATGTGCAAATTTTAGTTGAAATTGACGTTTAAATAACTTAACTCATCATTTGTTTTGCGCTTTTCATTTTCACTGAAATTTTTTCAAATTTGATTTTCTATTTTGAGAATTTACAAATTAAGAAGTGTAATTTTAAAGATTTAAGGTTTGTGATTGGAAAAAGGCATACGAGAAAGGAAGAAAAAAAGAAGAAAAAAAGAGGAAGAGAAGGAGAAAATGATGTGTAGAGGGCTAAAAGCAATTTAATAATGTATTTAAATAGTTTTCTTTAAGGTCAATTTTGTAATAAAAAACTTTTGGGTGCAAAAAAAATTATTAGGGTTTGATTTATAAGCATTCCTAAAAATATCTCTTTTTGATGGAAATATTATTTTGCCCTTATAAATGCCTTGCATTATGGGTTGACCTGACAATAAAAAATATAATATGGTGATACAATATAAAAATGATACAAAAAAAATATAAAAGTGATACTCTTTAAAATTTAGTAAAAACCATATATGGATTTAACAAAACAAAAAACATGTATTCATATTTTCATATAGACATAAAGTATGACATGTAATTTTCGTATAAAATACAATACGAATATACAAAATGTTAATGTTTTATACAATATGAATATATGACTTATTAGATCTAATTAATTAAAGAGGAACAAAAATTGTATCAAGTCTTGCTCATGTCAATAATAAATTATTGCCACCCTGGCTCGCTCGTAGCAACTAAATAAAGAAAGAAACAAAAATTGTACCAAGTCGTCACTCAAGTTAATTATTATTGCCACCGAAATTTTTTATCAATTTCAGAGAAACCAAGTAATTCAACCCCTTTTCACATGAACAAGTCTCATGTCATGCATTTTTCGCAAATAAATTAAGAAAATGATAGTATGAAAATGGTATTTGCAAACATGGAATAATGGAAATTTTCTAAAATCCTTCCTTTAGTGGTTGCTTTGTTTGGGTCACATTAATTCATCTGTGGTACGCTTACTTTTGAAAGTTTGGCATTTCTATTTGTAATAATAAGTAACCTGGTTTGGTGCAATTCGTAGAAGAAAGTGATGGCGGGCGACTTGTTTCGATTAACATAACTGAAATGGTTGCAAGATTATCTCCTATACAAATAAAAAATATGATATGATAATGCGGTACAAAAATAATACAAAAGAAATATAAAAGTAATACTATTTAAAATTTAATAAAAATCATATATTAATTTAACAAAACAAAAAATATGTATTTCATATTTTCATATTGACACGAATTATGATGTATAATTTTCATATAAAATATGATATAAATGTACAAATTGTTAATGTTTTATACAATATGAATATATGACTTATTAGATCTAATTAAATAAAGAGAGAAACAAAAATTGTATCTAGTCATTGCTCATGTCAATTATAAATTATTGTCACCTTGGCTCGCTAATAGCAACTAAATAAAGAGAGAAAGAAAAATTGCACCATGTCGTCACTCACGTCAATTATTATTGCCATCGAAATTTTTTATCAATTTCAGAGAAACCAAGTCATTCAACCCCTTTTCACATGAACAAGTCTCATGTCATGCATTTTTCGCAAATTAATAAGAAAATGATATATCTCATGTCATGCATTTTGCAAATAAATTAAGAAAATGATAAGTCTAATGTAATGCATTTTCGCAAATAAATTAAGAAAATGATAGTATGAAAATGGTATTTGCAAACATGGAATAAAGGAAATTTCGTAAAATCCTTCCTTTAGTGGTAGCTTTTCTTTGTTTAGGTCACATTAATTCATCTGTGGTAGGCTTACTTCCCCTTTTCACATGAACAAGTCTCATGTCAAGCTTTTTTTGCAAATCAATAAGAAAATGATAAGTCTCATGTCATGCATTTTTTGCAAATAAACTAAGAAAATGATAAAGTCTAATGCAATGCATTTTTCGCAAATAAGTTAAGAAAATGATAGTATGAAAATGGTATTTGCAAACATGGAGTAATGGAAATTTCGTAAACTCCTTCCTTTAGTGGTAGCTTTTCTCTGTTTGGGTCAAATTAATTCATCTGTGGTAGGCTTACTTTCCCTTTTCACATGAACAAGTCTCATGTCAAGCTTTTTTCGCAAATTAATAAGAAAATGATAAGTATTATGTAATGCATTTTTCGCAAATAAATTAAGAAAATGATAGTATGAAAATGGTATTTGCAAACATGGAATAATGGAAATTTCGTAAAATCCTTCCTTTAGTGGTAGCTTTTCTCTGTTTGGGTCACATTAATTCATCTGTGGTAGGCTTACTTCTCCTTTTCACATTAACAAGTCTCATGTCAAGCTTTTTTCGCAAATTAATAAGAAAATGATAAGTCTCATGTCACGCATTTTTCGCAAATAAATTAAGAAAATGATTAAGTCTAATGTAATGCATTTTTCGCAAATAAATTAAGAAAATGATAGTATGAAAATGGTATTTGCAAACATGGAATAATGGAAATTTCGTAAACTCCTTCCTTTAGTGGTAGCTTTTCTTTGTTTGGGTCACATTAATTCATCTGTGGTAGGCTTACTTCTCCTTTTCACATTAACAAGTCTCATGTCAAGCTTTTTTCGCAAATTAATAAGAAAATGATAAGTCTCATGTCACGCATTTTTTGCAAATAAATTAAGAAAATGATTAAGTCTAATGTAATGCAATTTTCGCAAATAAATTAAGAAAATGATAGTATGAAAATGGTATTTGCAAAAATGGAATAATGGAAATTCCGTAAAATCCTTCCTTTATTGGTAGCTTTTCTCTGTTTGGGTCACATTAATTCATCTGTGGTACGCTTATTACTTTTGAAAGTTTGGCATTTCTTGTAATAATAGTTAACCTGGTTTTCTGCAATTCGTAGAAGAAAGTGATGGCGGACGACTGGTTTCAATTAACATAACTGAAATGATTGCAAGATTATCCCCTATACAAAAAGCCATAGAGACAGAATAACTCAAAAGAAAAAAAATTTTGAACTAGGGGTGTTTATATTTTTATTGGTTAGTAAGTAGAAGAAAACTATTTGTGACGTTGGGTACGTAGAAATGTGAGTTAATATTTCTCTGTTTATTTAGATTTAATAATTTATGTATTTATATTATATAAAATATTAAAAATTTATATATTTGCATCATATTTTATATAAAAATGACATATTATAATTTATGCCAATACAAAAATAGGAAATACATATTTTTTGTTTTGTAATAAATACTAATATACAAAATGTTACTTAAATTTTAAAATAATTAATTAATATAGTTGAAGTTTTATTTATCTTAACTTGATTTTTTTATGTATGTTGTTTATAATTACATGTATGGAATGTTATATTTTAGATATATTTCTATAACTTTTGATAAAATAATAATTTATTCTATGCTAAAAAAAAATTTTTAAGTTCTGGATTTGATTTTAGTTTGACTCTCTTTAATTTATTCTATGCTAAATAAAAATTTTTAAGTGCATGAAACTCTAAAGTGCAGTTCACCTGTTTAATAACATTTAGCCCCTCATTTAAAAGTGTTTTTGTCTTTCCACCGTAATCTCAATATTAATCTGGATGAAAATTTTAAGTTTTGTGGTCAAAAGGCTTGGTTTTACAGACCAAACGCAAAAGCTATTAGAGGTGTGTTACGGTTAAAAAGCACTTTGAAAGGTAAAATTATTTTTTATTCCCATAATTTTAAAATTTTATTCTTTTATACATATTTTTTTGGATATTTTAATATACAAATAGTACTTTTTCACAGTAATTTTAAATTATATTTTTAACCACACTTTTCAAATCAAACTTTTCCAAATCATTACAACAATACTAAACTAGTCTAAACTACTTTGATTGAACCATTGCCATTGCAAATGGACGAGATGACAGAGCAAGTAAGGCAATTGTTTTCGAAATGGTATTTACATATCTTCACAGTTTTTTTTTCTTTTATAAAGATTATAGCTCATTCTGCCAGCTTGCAAAATGGTAATACCTTGCACCTAATAGAAGGATAACTTCTTCAACTCATTCTCCTTTATTTTGTCTTTCCACTTGATATCACTCCTTATTTCATTATTGAGCAGACCGGCCTGTCGAAAAAATTGTGTAGGGTTGTAAAAAAGAGACTCTGACTGGGGCAGTGTTTTGGGATTTAAAGATGGATATCGGATAAAAAGTAATGCAAATTTGATTGGAGCTTGAGATTGTGGAATAGAAGATTGCAAGGTTCATGCAATTATTTAAGAGATAACATTTAATAACGTTAAGATTTTAATTTTAATATCTGTAATTCTTTTATTTTATGTTGAAATTTTTATAAAAAAAATTTAAAATTCACGTGAGAAAATAAATAGAATTTATGGGATGAAAGGGAATTATCAGTCTGATGTGTGGTCTAAAATCTTTTGTACCCAAAAAGGGACCAAGATTCGGGCTGAGTGAACAGGTCAATTGCATTATTGCTTGTTTTGTAATTATTATTCAACTACTAACCATCATCAAGCAGCCAATTATATTTGTTGAAAATTCATTGCTTTGATGCTTCAGACCGGAAATTTGAGCTAGAAGAACATCTGTATAGAGTCCATAATTTCCATTTGTTATACAAAATTTTTTTCTAGCTATATGCTGTTAGTAGTTTAAAATATTGTGCATCACATATTGGATAAAAAAGATTTTATTTTAATAAATAGATTTAATATTTATATTTATTATTCATATTTTGAATAATTATATTTTAAACAGAAGCATTTATTTATAATAATTAATAATGAAAGAGTTATATCAATTTATATATGTTTAAATATTCTTAATTAATTTTTTGATGCTTAGGTGTTAATTTCTATATATTTTTGTATATAGCTTTTCTATAATTTTTTGAAATCAAAAGAATACAAGATCTTTGTTTCCCACAGCGCAGCGCGAGCATTTGATCTAGTAAATCATAATAGAAACTGTATTTTCTATTCTCTCTTATGCTCAATGAAATTGTACTCCTACTCTCTAATGTGTTCTTTTTATTATTAATATCTTAACAACGAAATTGCTACTCCAAGTAGAAACAGGGAGCATTTAAAGCAACTAGTAGGCCTTGAGGCAGTCACGTACTTACCTTCAAGCAGATCAGCAGGCTAGTATTTGGATCCTTTCATCGGAAACCTTGGTTATATGAACCACGGGTTCCATGGACTTGTTTGGGCTGAGTTTGGGTTTTCCTTGAGGTCCAATTTGGGTACTCCATGTTTATTTGGTTTCTGTGTTCGGGTGCTTCAAACATTGGAACTTCCATGCGTATGGTACGCTTAGGAAAAATTGGGAGAAAAAATGAGTTTGGAACTGGTTTTGTGATTGCTGGTGGATTGTGAATGCACATGGTTTGGAATACCATGTTGAGAACTCAAATTTATTTATTTTATAGTATCTGTGTTGGTCTGAATTATGGTGGCCTAAGTGATGGAAATAGGCTCATCCAGGTTCAATAGCTAGCCAGGTCAAGCATTCAGCAGCTCAAAATGTCAAAATTTTTTGGTAGCTTAAAGAGTACATGCTTGGTAAATTTGTTGCATGAAAAAAAATTACTTTTCAAAGTACTTGTATTTTTTCGAACGACAGAATAAGAAGAATATTTTCACATTTAACATTTCGAATTGATATTTATAGTAAAGACAAATTGTGTGGAAAATATATTATTATATGATATTAGTACTAATTTAACCTCTTTCAAATGGTTAAGTTTATTGGAAGGTCAAAGTTTAAAAATGGCCATACCACACCTCGAAAATTAAAAAAATTCATCCACATCTCTAGTCCGAGTGACTCAACACCACCTGTATTCCTCGGTATCTTTCATTTTATGCTTGATTTGGATTAATTTTATAAATAATTTTTAAATTATAATAAAATATTTAATATGATATTTAATTTTTAAAAATTTTTAATATGATATTTTAATTATAAATTTATTCATAATATTTAATTTTAATATGATTAATTTTAAATGATAATATGAAATAGATAAATTATTTTTCAAATATCATATTAATTAATAAATTTATAATTCAATATTGCTTTATAATTATTAAAATTTAAATATTACATTAAATATTTTATTATAATTGAAGGACCATTATATTAACCATTTTAGATTAGTAGGACAGGGTATAGCAAAGTCTTGGCGAGGAACCAATTGTAGCTTCGATTTCTTAGAAATATAGGAAATTGAAGTTCGGGTGTTGGTTGACAACCAAAGATCTGAACTGAATCAACTCAGCACTAATAACACCAAGTTTGCTGATATAAAATTGTAGTTCGGAAAGTGCATTGCTCGGAAAATTATAGTGGAAAACTCCACTAATTTTCAACTCTAATGTCAACCATGGCTAAAATTCAGAAATTATTTGCCTGTCAATGAAATTTTTTTATATCTGTTTTTATGGTCAATGAAATTGCCTGTCAATGGAGGATATATAATTTATGCTTGTATTATACAATATATACTTCAACCTTATCAAACTATGCTCAATTCCAAGAGATTTAGTTTTGTTCTTATTATGTTGTATCCATGAAAGCTAATGAAAAGGCCTATGAACCTGAGGTAGTTGTCATTGGTCCTTACCACCGTGGTAAAGATCACTTAAAACCAATGGAAGAACACAAAATTCGGTTTCTCCAATTGCTTCTTCAAGAAAGAAGGGAGAACAATGTCATCAAATGTGTTATGGTAATGAGAGAATCAGAAGAGAGAGCTAGAAAATGCTATGCAAAACCTATAGGTCTGACACCGATGATTCGTTGAAATGATGCTCCTTGATGGTTGCCTTATTATTCAGCTACTGGGCAAGTTTGCTATGACCACATTGATGGATGATCCTGTTTTTAAGATAGGTGGTTTCCATGTTATCTTATGTCGGGATTCGTTATTGGTAGAAAATCAACTTTCCCTCTTTGTTCTTCGGGGGTCGTTTCATATTATTGAGATTCCTAATCCAGATATATTCATATAATTTACCATAAATTTCTTCAATATTATCTTACCAGGTAAAGGGTGTATCCGAAATGACTAAAATCAATCATGGAGATCAAGCATCTGCTAGGCCTGATAATTGACTGCTGGCATCCTCCTGCATTTGAAATCGAGGCCTATAGGAAAAAGACCAGAAAGATCGAGTGGAGCTTCATGCATTGTGCGACAGAACTCCAGGAGGCTAGCATCAGGTTCAAAAAGGCTGAAGGAAACAACATTTTCGACAAAAAGTTCGAAAATGGGACTGCGAGGATACCTACCTTGGAAATTGAGGACCATACAGAATGTTTCCTCCGGAATCTGATTACCTTCGAGCAGTTTTTCCCCAGAAGAAGTTTGAATCATGTCACTGATTATATGAACTTCATGCACTGCCTGATCAACTCTCCAAAAGATGTGGAATTGCTCCATCAGCGAGGGATTACTGATAACTAGTTAGGCAATGATGAAGTGATTGCCACCATGTTTAATATGCTTGGTGACTCTGTAAGCATACCCCGTTATTCCTTTTACTCTGAAGTTTTCGACAATGTCAACATTTATTGCAGTAGACGCAGGAAAAAATGGATTACCGACTTGAAGCATAACTATTTTAACAGCCCTTGGGCATTTGTTTCCATTCTTGCTGCTGTTGTCCTCCTACTTACTATGGTACAAACTTTATTTTCAGTTCTCCCTTATGTTAAGTAACTGCCAACTCTTACATGTATTCAGTTTTTGCTTTGTTGAGGGAAAACGACCTCACATCTAATAGCATTTAGAATTTATCTGGTATATACATATCTTCACAAATTTTTCTAAAGATTATAGTTCATTCGGCCAGCTTGCAAAATAGCTTTTCTTATATTGTTTTAATTGTTCTGTTTTTTTTTTTTAATTATTCCTTATCTTACAATAAATCATTTATTATAATCTCTATTTAGGTCACACTTTATTTCAAAATGTTAAATTGAATAGCATTTTTCAATTCTAAAACCGAATAGAAAAAATTGAAATTCAAAATGTATATCAATAAATTATTAAATTGAAAAGAATTTTGAATAAAATATTAATTCAAATTTCAAACAGGGCACACTAAATTGCGGTGAGAAAATTACATATATATATGATAAAAAATATAATGGATCTACTAAACAATAAATTTGATGGATAAATCATAAATCAAACACAATACAATAAACCTTCTAATTTCGCATTTTTGAAATGCTAAACTTTTCTGCTAATGGTGATAAACTCTGAAGCATCTCTGCATGAAATATAATTTACAACTAATAGAATATTTAGATTAAAAAAATGGTTAGAAGGTACCCTGCATTCCTAAATTACTTTTCAAAGAAAAAAAATAAAAAATAAAGTAAAACAAAATGGCAAGATCAAGTCTTAGGAAAAAGCAGCAGGCAATAATCAATTACTTTCAAATCACTCTTAAACAAATATTACAAAGAAGATAAGTAGTACTAACTTGTAATAATAAGTTCACATCACTCATAGCAAATAATTGCATTTTAAAAAGTATTTTCAATAATTTGCTTATAATATATAGTACATAATAGAAGAGAGTATATTTTCTTACGTATAAAGAGCAATTCCAGAAAATATGGTTTGCATGAGTGTAAGTAGAAGGATAACGGCAGCAGCAAGAACGGAAATAAGTGCCCAAGGACTGTTGAAATAATTGTGATTCAAGTTGGCAAGCCATTTGTTCCTGCGTCTTCTGCAATATGCGTTCACTTTGTCAGGTACTTCACGGTAGGAGTAGGTTAAGGAGGAGTAGTTTATTGAGTCACCAAGCCTATTAAACATGGTAGCAGCTGCTTCATCATCACCTAAAAGGTTGTCAACAATTCCATAGTGTGTGAGCGTTTCCACATCTTTTGCAGAGTTAATAAGACAGTCCATAAATATGGCATAATCCGTGATATGATTTATATCTCCGCAGGGGAAAAGCTGCTCCAAGGCAATGAGATTTTGAAGCAAATAGTTTGTGTCGTCATCGATGTTCAAGGTTGGGATTTTCAGAGTCCCTTTTTCAAACTTAATATCAAACAAGCTCTCGCCCTTCACCTTTTTAAACTTGATTCCAGCCTCTTTGAGTTCCGTAGCACAACGTGTGAGCCTGGTATCCGTTTCTTCGATATTTCGACGGGCCTCAATTTCTACAGGTGAAGGACGCCAGTATTCATGTATCAGGTCCAGTAGATGTCTGATTTCACCGATCGACTTTACACCAACTTTCAATAACCTTAAATCTGGTAATGTGAACTCCAAGAATCCCAAAATCTTTCTAGTGAAATCTTTTTTATCAGAAATCCCAATTATCCCAAGTAACTCCAATACAACAAAGAAGGGAATTTGATTTTCAAGTAATAACAAATCACGGCATAAGGAGAAACACAAACCATCCACCTTAAAAATGGGTCATTGGCCACCCTCAATGAAATGTCAAAATTCATCCGAATTAGCTGAACAATAAAGGAACCATCGAGGAGCATCATTTTTACGAAACCATCTGATTCAAGATTTGCAGGGTCTGCATAGCAATTGAGAGCTTTTGTCTCTAATTCTCTCATTGCTTTAACATATTTTGAGACATCATTGATCTCCTCTCTTTCTTCCAGTAGCTTTTGAAGAAACCGAAACTTAAGCTCTTCCATTGCTTCTAAGTGAAACATACCGCGGTGGTAAGGACCGATTGCAAGTTGCAATGGTTCATAGGCCGTCTCATCTACCTTTCGAAGATAATTAGGGACTTTGCAAATGGAACGTTCAGGTTGTATTGGGGATAATCTTGTAATCGTTTCAGTTATGTTAATCGAAACAACGTCGTCCGCCATCACTTTCTTCTGCGAATTGCACCAAACCAGATTAATTATTATTACAAATAGAAATGCCAAACTTTCAAAAGTAAGCCAATCACAATGAATTAATATGACCCAAACAGAGAAAAGCTACCACTTAAGGAAAGATTTGTGTCTACCACTTAAGTAAGCCTACCACATATGAATTAGTATATCAAAATTCTAAACCGGTTCTTCTTTTTTTTTTTTTTGTATTATTTTTATATTATATTACTATGTTATATTTTAAATTAATAAATTTATCCATTGTACAGGTTGACTTTTTACTATTTTGGTATTTGATGTGGATATCAAGCAAAATATTCTTTTCATTAAAAAATATATTTTTGGGATTGCTTTTAAATAAACTCCAATAATTTTTTTCACACTCGAATTTTTTATTATAAAATTTACCTTAAATAAAATTATTTAAATGCCTTATTAATTTACCTTCTAGCCCTTCGTACACCATTTTCTACTCTTGTTTCTCTTTTTCTTGTTCTTTTTCTTCCTTTCCTTCCTACATTTTTCAATCACAAACCTTAAATCTTTAAAAAAACATTTTTTTCTTGTACATTGTCAAAATAGAAAGTCATATTAGAAAAGAATTTTGGTTGAGACGAACAATGCCAAATAAATGATGCTTAAGTTATTTAAACGTCGATTTTCAATTAAAAATTTGTACTTTCCAAAAATAAAGTTTTCGGTTTTGTATTTTCAAATACTTGAAATTTGCATTTTTAGAAAATTTTTAAAGTTTTTGAATTTGTATTTTCAAAAATTTTTAAAAGCTAAAAAAAATTTGAATATAGAATCGACGATTTGACTATAATATTTAACAAAAGCATAGCTATATCTATAAATTTAACCAAGATCAAACAACATCAAAGACATATGCCTCTAGATTGAAGTTTGGTGATGTCATTTCTTTAAAAGTTAGTGATTTAACCACTTGCCTAAAACCCCCTCCAGAGCCTAACCACCACCACCACCGTTACAAACCAGCAACAGTAAAAACACAATCCCAAAGACCAGGAAACATAGTCCCAAAGACCAGTACCATCAGACTGTTATAAGCCTACTTCCACTCATACCGCCAACCTCCACCCTGCCTCCCCTAAGCAATTTCCAACAGGAGACACAACCAACCAACCGAATCAACAACAGAAAACATTACACAATATAAGCTGAAAAGACGATTACACAACAGAAGATCTCTAAGTACATCAACATCTTATACACAGTCAAAAGAAAGTTGCCTGAAAACATATATATTTTTAATCTTCTTTTGCTCAAAGTTTATCTACACATCTATTTTCTTTTTTCTTATTTTATGTTTCATTGTGGATTCAGTTCTATACGCATTAGTGCATTAATGCCTGTATTCCTATGTCTGATACAAAAGGCATAGGGGAATTCAATCAGCTATTGGCCTTAATAAACAGCGTTGAAAGTTATTGCATGTACATTATTTGTATTCTACTTTCCAAAGGAAAAGAGAAAAAGTAAAAAAAAAATTGACTTCCATAGAAATAAATAGAACAATTTTTTTTACAAACCAATATTAATGATAATTTACTAACAAATTAGATCATAAAATGGGCATTACTTAATAAATTTGGCTAGCATTAGATCTTAAAATTAGCACTTAGACAAAAAAGTAAAGGAGAAAAATGCCAATGCATTTTATAATGTTGCCTGAGATAATAGAATTACCTATGTTATCTGCTTTCTGTTTAATAAATGAAATTCCAATTTCCTCTATCAAAAGGAAAATAGAATTATCTCATCAGCTTCATCAAATTTTCCCTGGTTTCAGTTGACTCTCCTGAACCAAGCCTAACTATTTAAGCAATGATTTGGTGGTAATAGTTGATAAAGCCTAGAGAAAGGAACAAGTGCTATGGTTGGTCATAGGCAAAGACGAGCAAACAAAGTTTGGTTATATGCTTTGCTTGCGAAGGTTGGTTTGGCTATTCGTATCGTGCAATCGTTAAAGAAATGTTTTCTTTTTTTTTTATATGCTTTTGGTTTTTATAAATTGTATGATTTATATTATATTCTTTGATCTTTTAAACAAGTCAAGGCTTCTTTCCCCAGAAGTCTTGAGAAGAATCTTGTTTCCTTCATATAGCCTTTCTTTTTAACACCTTTATTATTGTGTTTTGATATTCGTTTTCAACTTATAATAAAAATAACAAAAACAATAAATAACAAAAAGCTTTAGGAATTTTGAAAATGAATGATGATTATTCAAGGATATATTCTTAAAAATCACAAATGATTGATTTTTTAAAAAAATTTTGGGTGAGAAATTTCTTTAAATTTAACTTAAATGATGAAAAAATTTAAATTAAATTAAAAACTTCAGGAATTTTAAAATGAATGACGATTATAAATTTTTAAAAATCACAAATAGTTGATTATTTAAAAAAATTTTAAGTGAGGAATTGCTTTAAAATTAATCCAAATGGTGAAAAAATTTAGATTAAATTTCAATATTGATAATTGATATTTATTTTTAAGTTAAAAAACAACTTTATAGAATAAATTAAATAAAATCTTATGGATAAAATTCTTAGTAATCATAAATTGCTGATTTTTTTAATGAAATTTTTTAAGTGAAAAATATTTTTAAATTTGGTTCAAATGGTGAAAATTTTAGATATTTTTCTCACAAAGTAAAAAGCATAAAAAATAATTAGTAATAATAAAACCTTTATAATAAAAAATTAACTAAAATCCAAAGATGAAGTTCTTAATAATTATAAATGGACGATTCTTTAAAAAATTTCTATGTGAGAAAATATTTTTAAATTTGATCCAAATATCAAAAAATTTAAATGTATTTCAATAAATAAACAACAAAACCTTTCCATAGAAGACATTTAATTAATCCAACAACGCCCTCTTTAGGTAATGAATGAATTTTATGAATACTTCTTAGATGAAAAAAGTTTTTAAGGATTTCACATACTGAAGAAGATTACCTCAAATTTTTCCCATAAAAATTTAATTAGAGATTAATTAAAGAGTAATAATAAAATACAAAATTAATCCGATAATAGAATCTCTTCAAGTAAATGAATAAGTTTTTAGAATACTTTTGAAATGAGAAAAATTTTTAGAAATTCCACAAAATAGTGGGGAAGAAATCAACATCTTATACATAGTGAAAAGAAAGTTGCCTGAAAACATATATATTTTTAATATTCTTTTGCTCAAAGTTTATCTACACAGCTAATTTTTATTTTATTTTATTTTATGCATTTCATTGTGGATTCAGTTCTATACACATTAGTGCAATGCCTTTATTCCTATGTCTGAAACAAAAGGCTTAGAGGAATTCAATCAGCTATTGGTTGAAGGTTATTGCATGTACATTATTTGTATTCTACTTTCAGACGGAAAAGAGAAAAAGTAATAAAAATATTGACTTTCATAGAAATAAATAGCACAACTTGTTTTACAAACCAATATTAATGGTAATTTACTAACAAATTAGATCCTAAAATGGGCATTTACTTAATAAATTTGGCTAGCATTATATCTTAAAATTAGAATTTAGACAAAAAAGTGAAAGAGAAAAATGCCAATGTATTTTATAATGTTGCCTGAGATAATTGAATTACCTATGTAATCTGCTTGATGTTTAATATATGCAATTCCAATTTCCTCTATCAAAAAGAAAATAGAATTATCTCATCAGCATCATAAAATTTTCCATGGTTTCATATGACTCTACTGAACCGAATCTAACTTTTTAAGCAATGATTTGGTGGTAATAGTTGATAAAGACTAGAGAAAGGAAGAATTGCTATGGTTGGTCATAGGCAAAGACGAGCAAACAAGGTTTGGTTATATGCTTTGCTTGCAAAGGTTGGTTTGGATATTCTTATCGTGCAATGGGTCAAGACACGTTTTTTTATGCTTTTGGTTTTTATACATTGTATAATTTATATATTATATTCGTGGTAACAGCTCAAAGGCTTCTTTTCTCAAAAGTTTTAAGAAGAATCTTGTTTCCTTCATGTGGCCTTTTTCTTTAAACACCTTCTTTATTATTGAGTTTTGGGGGTAAAATTTATATGAAAATTTTTAAGTGAAGTGTGTAAAATTTTTTTTAAAATATTTAATAAAAGCTTTAATAAAAAATTTAATAGATAAATTTCAATGTGGAGATTAATAATATATAAAAAAAATTATTAAAAGTATTGTTTATAATTCAAATTTAAATGATATTTATTTAATAGTAAAAAATTTATCAATATTTTTACTAAAAATATCTATATAAAAAATATATAAAAATTTATTAACTTTTTTTAAAATTCTGTACATTTAATATATGTAACAAGATCTTTTAATTTATCAATTTTAATTTTTTATTTTAATTTTTATTTCATCATTTTTAATAAAAAATTTCACCAATTTTATCTAAAAAACTTCATCTAAATCCTGAGTTTTGGTCCATAGGCAGCGACCACCAATCAGATGATGAAAAACTGTGGACCAGGTTTCAGCTTAATCCTGCCAAATTTTGAGGTATTAAATCAGAGTTTACACAGTTATTCCAAAAGTAGAAATAAAGGTAGATGTAATTAATTGTAGAAATTTAATTTTTTTTAAGGGTCTTTTTAATATTATTGATTTTCGAATTGCATTTAGATACTGGGTTTTAAAGTCATTTTTTAAGCTAGAAATTTGAGCTAGAAGAATTCCTTTGTAGAGTCCATAATTTCCATTTCTTATACAATCTTTTTCTAGCTATTTGCAACTACCAACAAAGAAACCAAGTGAAACACATTTGCAGGCATGGCGCTGCACTCTGAACAAGTAAGTATCACGTATCATTAAATCCAAAAAGTAAAACTGATCATGCTTTTCTCATTAATATAGGTTTTTTTTTTTCTCCTAAACAGTAATTTAAAATTCAAGAAAATCAAAGATGTGTGAATTGGCTGAAGCTCTGAGAGAACCGATGTTCACTTCATCTTAGCCTAAAAGCAGATAAAAATAATGAATTGATCTTCACTGATATGTTCACATTTTACTTTCCATGGTGACATTCTTGAAGTAATTGAGCTAAGCTGCGGTTTGAATACTAACATAGTTTTGTGCAATATACAGCCGAAACTAAATGAAGACCCTGTTTCCATTAGCTTAGACCTAATGCTTTTAAGTTTATCGCTAAAATCATCAAAGCCTTGCATTTCCAAAGTACCTAATTATCTTCGTCAGGTAAACGAGAAGGCGTACGAACCACGGGTAATTTCAATCGGTCCATATCACCGGCGTAAGCATCACTTAGAAGCAATGGAAGAGCAAAAGCTTCTCATTCTTCAAAAGCTTCTTGAAGAAGGAAAAGAGAATGGTGTATCAGTATATGTCATGAAAATGAGAGAATTAGAAGATCAAGCTCGCAAATGCTATGCAGAACCTGTGGGTGATCTTGACTCAGATGATTCGTTAAAGTGTTGCTCCTTGATGGTGTCTTTATTGTCCAGATAATTCGCTTGTATTTAAACGAGTTTCCAAAAAATTTGCTGGATGTGGTAGGTTGTTACAGCGAAGGTAGCGAAGGTTTTTATCTTGCTTTACGTTTTGATATGTTATTAGTGGAAAATCAACTTCCCTACTTTGTCCTTTGGGAGTTATTTTGTATGATTGAGAAGAGTAGGGCTGATCAAGAGATGATCTTCATGGAAGCAATTTTTAAGATGTTGGGCAATACAGTACCAGGCAAAAGGCGCCCGATGGAGGATCTGAAGTCCTTGAATTTATCAGATATCAAGCATTTACTGGACTTCATGTATCACTGTTGCTTTCATCCTTCAACTTCCGAAGTGGAGGCCCGTAAAGAGAACCCCAGAAACGATAATTCAACTTAAAAAATAGTGGGCCCTAGAGATCGGAGTTGCTTTCGATCATATATCAAGCATTTACTCAACTTAAGGTACCACTGTTGCTGCCATCCTTCAACTTCACAAAAAAAGAATGAATTGAATTTCATACGTTGTGCCACAGAGCTCAAAGAGGCTGGAATCAAATTCAAATTAGTCGAAGGAAATACCATGTTCGATATATGGGTTGAAAACAGTACTCTACATATCCCTGAAATTAAAATAGGAGACTACACGGAATCTTTCCTCCGAAATCTCATTGCCTATGAGCAGCTGTTCCTAGTAGAAAGGGATCTCAAGCATGCCACCGATTATATGGTTTTTATGGACAACCTTATTGACTCTACAAAAGATGTGGAAATACTTTGCCAGCATGGAATTATTAAGAACTGTTTAGGTGATGACGAAGCTGTTGCCACCATGATTAATGGTCTAGGTGTCTTTATCACCTACTCCCCCAGATTCTATTACACTGAAGTATTCAACTAGATAAACAAGCATCGCAGTAGACGTTAGAACAGCTGGATGGCGAACTTGAACCACAACTATTTTAACAGTCCATGGGCACTCATCTCCTTTATGGCGGCTGCTCTGATCCTTCTACCTACACTGCTGCAAACTGTATTTTCAGTTCTCTCTTATGCTCAATGAATTCCCATTCTCTAATGTATTCTCTTATTATTAATTTCTTAACAGCGAAATTGCTACTCCAAGTACAAACTGGGATAATTTAAAGGAACTACTAGGCCTTGAGGCAGTCAGATATATACTTCCCTTCAAGCAGATCAGCAGGCTAGCATTTGGATCCATTCATCAGAAACTTAAGTTATATAAACGTCGGGTTCCATGGACTTGTTTGGCTGGGTTTGGGTTTTGCTTGAGGTCCAACCCAAGCCGACTTATGTCAAAATAATTGATTTTAATATTTTTATTTACAGACAAAAATACAGTTTGAAAAAACCTTTCATTGATTCATCCAACTGGGAAACTGAAATTCCAACGGTAGATTTGATCCTTTTAAAGGGATAACAATCACTAAATAAGTCTGAATTTTTTACTCAAAAATCCTATTTTATGTTAATAATAATAACAACAGAAAACTCTAACTTATAGGCTACTACCCTTCAACATCGGTCTATCCATGTGTCCTCCACGGTGCAGCCTTTTTTTTGTCACTTTCCCGTTGGAACCGGAGACAAAAAGGGAAAGTGGAATGCTTGGCCTAATCTTATCCATAAACATTAATTATTAATTAAATGTTTCATTATATCTAATGTACCTAGGATTCAATTCCATGAATGTTTTTAATTATCTATAGTTCTTGCTATCACACTCTTAATTTTTTATTTAAAATTAACATCAATAGATATAGTGTAATCAAACTTTTTATGTCATGAACCTGATAATTAATTGTTCAAAACCTTCGCTGAAGTGGCAAGAATACTTAAAATAATCTGTTCTTTTGTTGAGAAAACTCACAAATAAACTATAACATTTAAAGTTTAAACAATAAGCAATAGGAAAGGAGACAGCTAGCTAGCCCTTTGAGCCAGTTACATATATAGAACAGGAGTGAGAGGTGTTAATGGCCGGATCGGGTCGGATTAGGCCGCTGTTGTTTAGCATAACTATTTTAACGGTCCTTCGGCACTGGTTTCCATTCTTGCTTCTGTTATCCTCTTTCTACTTGCTATGGTGCAAACTGTATTTTCAGTTCTCTCTTATGTTAAGTAACTGCCAGTTCTTACATATATTCAGTTTTTGCTTCTTGATGTAAAAACGACCTCACATCTAATAGCTTTTAGAATTCGCCAACTCTTTTAGAATTCTGATTTTGGTAGTCAGGCTTATGAAACTTTGTTCTATCAATGATGATGTAATATGCACAATGTCCACTCATCAAGCATTTTTTAATTGAATATTAAGGTCACAATTTATTTCAAAATGTTAAATTGAATAGCATTTTTCAATTTCAAAAACGAATAGAAAAAAAAATGAAATTCAAAATGTATATCAATAAATTATTAAATTGAAAAGAATTTTGAATAAAATATTAATTCAAATTTCAAACAAGGCACGCGTTTAAAATGACGGTGAAAAACTTATATATGATAAAAAAATATAATGGCTCTACTAAACGATAAATTTAATGGATAAATCATATATCAAACAAAATACAATAAACTTTCTAATTTTGCATTTTGGAAATGCTAAACTCTTGTGCTAATGATGATGAACTCTGAAGCATATCTGCATGAAATATAATTTACAACTAATAGAATATTTAGATAAAAAATGGTTGTAAGGTACCCTGCATTCCTTCATTACTTTTCAAAGAAAAAAATAAAAAATAAAGAAAAACAAAATAGCAAGATCAAGTCTTAGGAAAAAGCAGCAAGCAATAATCAATTACGTTCAGATCACTCTTAATTAAACTAATATTAACAAAAGATAAGTGGTACTAACTTGTAATAATAAGTTCACATCACTCACGGCAAATAATTGTATTTTAAAAAGTATTTTCAATAATTTACATATAATACAAAATAAAGGAGAGTATATTTTCTTATTTTTAAAGAGCAATTCCAGAAAATATGTTTTGCATGAGTTTATATAGAACGATGACTGCAGCAGCAAGAACGGAAACAAGTGCCCAAAGGACTGTTGAAATAGTTATGATTCAAGTTGGCAAGCCATTTGAGTTAGGCCAAAAGGCCTCAATCCAATCACAACAGCGAAAACATAATCAAACAATCAATCAAACACATAAAAGATAATAATTTAATGTGGTTCAGTCTAACTGATTTACGTCCACAGATGATAAATAAAATCCACTAGTTATAGAAAATTACAAACATACATCAAAACATATCAACCACTCAACAATCAATACCCATAGATCATCTCAATATCGTTTAGTCCTATGGAGTATTCTTAACTCAAACAAATACAAACTAATGTGCACTCCTTTAACACAAACAAACACATAACTATATGTACCCATTCATCATATTTATATGGACCCTCTCAATCTCCTCTAATCCACTCCTAAATATTCAACACAAACACCTATAAGACGTAAATCTCCAGTACTCTTATAAGATGTCTATCTCATAAAACCCTACAACTTTCTTATATTTTTTTCTCAGACTTTATCTATTTATAACTATACAAACTTATTTATTAAGAATCCATTTTCTTTTAAAATTCTTCTTTTGCAAATTTTTTTGTCCATCAAATAATATTTAACTAATTTTAAATAAATTTTTTATTAGAATTGAATCATTATTCCTAAAATTTGTTTCGGCGTCGTCTGCAATATGCATTCACTTTCTTAGATACTTCAGGGTAGTAGATTGAGGAGTAGAATAGTGGGTCAGTAAGCCCATTAAATATGGTGGCAGCTGCATCGTCATCACCTAAAAAGTTGTCAACAACTTCACAGTGTGCGAGTATTTCCACATCTTTTGCAAAGTTAATAAGACAGTTCATGAATATGGCGTAATCCGAGATATGATTTATATCTCCGCACGGGGAAAGCTGCTGAACGGCGTTGAGATTTCGAAGCAAATAGTTTGTGAACTCATTGATTACTTTTTCAAAGTCCCTATCTCTTACTTAATATGTAACAAGCTCTCTCCCTCCAACTTTTTGAACTTGATTCCAGCCTCTTTGAATTGCATAGCAGAATGTGTTTAACCAAACTGAATTAAATTCAGTCAATTAATTTTTAAAATCAATAAATTCAGTTTGTTTTAATTAAAATAAAATAATTTAATTAATTTGATTTTAAATAATTTGTTTTGAAATTAATCAAAGGACTAGTAGATTAGCATAAGCCTCGACTCTCTATTCAAAAAATAATTTAAAAAAATCATACCCTAAGTGCACTTGGCTTCACCCTCCACTCAACAAACCCTGTTTTCACCAACAACCAATCCCTATTTACTAAAAAAAAAATCCAAAAAATTATATAAGCTAACTTTGACAATGTCCCTACCACACCTCAAAAATCTAAAAAATTAATCCATATCTGTTCACCGTAGGACTCAATACCGCCTATATTCGTCGACAGCTTTCATTTTATGTTAGATTTTAAATTGGATAAATAAAATTTAAATTATAATAAAATATTTGATGTGATTTTTAAATTTTAAAATTTTTTAATATAATATTTAAATTATAAATTTATTCATTAATATAATACTTAATTCTAATGTGACTAATTTTAAATAATAACATATGACAGATAAATAATTTTTTAAATATCATGTTAATTAATAGATTTATAATTTAGATATCATATTATAAATTATAAAAATTCAAACATTGTATTAAATATTTTATTATAATTTAACAATCATTTAATATGACATTAACCCTTTTAGATTAGTAGGACAGGTTATAGCAAAGTGTTGGCGTGGAATTAATTGTAGCTTCGATTTCTTAGAAATATAGGAAATTGAAGTTCTGGTGTTGGTTGACAACCAAAGATTAAGTGACTCAACTCAGCACTAACAACATCAATTTTACTGATCTAATTTTGATACAAAATCGTAGTTGGAGAACTGTATTGCTTCGTAAACTGTTATGGAAAACTCCACTAATTCTCAACTCTAATGTCGACCATGGCTGAAAATTCAGAAATTATTGTTAAATATTGCCTTAATTTATAATTTACATATTAATCAACCACTAATTTTTCTGTGTCTTCTCCATAAAACAAACAACTAAAACGAGTTGTGGAAAGATCATGGAAAGAGAAGAGAGCATTGAAACTTTCTAGGATAAAAAACACCAGCGCCCAACTAGCCAGCTTTGACAAATCAAAATGTACTAAACCGTCAACAAAATCAACTACCATTATGTCTTCTTTCTTCTTCCTACCAGTTACTTTCTGCAAATTCATCGCCTGTTTCCTATCACATTCTCTTTTCCACCAGAAAACTTTCTAGGAAATTATACCTGGATGTTTGGTACCACCTTTTCTTTTAAATCCTCCACCAGGGAATCCAAGTAACCCCTGGAAGACTGTAACAGGTAACTTATATACGATTTTTTATATCCGTTTTTTATGGTCAGTGAAATTGCCTGTCAATGATGATACTGGATATATAATATATGCTTGTATTATACAATATATACTTCAACCTTATCAAACTATGCTCAACTCCAAGTGATTTAATTTTGTTCTTGTTATGTTGTATCTACGAGAGCTAATGCTTGTAGATTGTACTATTAATAGCTATATTTATAGAAATTTGTACTACCTTTGAATTGCCGGTTATAGTGTAGTTAATAATGGAATGACTCAACTGATTTGGTGATGGTCCAATGGAAACTATACACAGTGAATTTAATCCTAATGGAACTGCTGCAATGGAGGATTTGAACTTTGTTTCCTTATTCCAGCATTGAGCATCTGGGGTGTTGGAAGAAGGGCAACAGGTGAGCTTTTCTTATATTGTTTTAATCGTTTTGTTTCTTCTTTCTTTTTGAATTATTATTTATCTTACAATATATCATTTATTATATAATCTCTATCAAGGTCACAATTTATTTCAAAATGTTAAATTGAATAGCATTTTTCAATTCTAAAAAAGAATAGAAAAAATGAAATTCAAAATGTATATCAATAAATTATTAAATTGAAAAGAATTTTGAGTAAAATATTAATTTAAATTTGAAACAAAATGCGCGTTTAAATAGCAGTGAAAAAATTACATATGATCAAAACTATAATTGATGTACTAAATGATAAATTTGATGAATAAATCATAAATCAAACACAATACAATAAATTTTCTAATTTCGCATTTTGGAAATGCTAAACTCTTGTGCTGGTGATAAACTCTGAAACATCTCTGCATCAAATATAATTTACAACAAATAGAATATTTAGATAAAAAAATAAAATAAAACAAAAAGAGAAATGCTAGCGATAGTCATATTTACACCCGCTTTTCAGCACTCAAGCTCCTAAAGAGCTGCGTCTCTTTATATTTTAAACTTTAAACCTGCTACCCATTATTTCGGTTATCTTCACCTTTCCTTTGGCAAAATGCGGGTATCTAGCTTGACCTTTTCAGCTTTTCCTTTGGTAAAAGTCTAAAATTGACTTTTATTTTCTTGTAATTTGGGAGTTATTTACTCAAATGAATTTTTAATAAAATTTAAAGTTCCAAAGACAAATTGTAAACACCAATTTTGACTAACTAATTGTTTTATAGTTTAATATTAATATTGATATTATTATTAATCTTTAAAAAAAAGAAAAAAAAAAGTTAAAAAAACCTTTGATTTCAACTCTGGCAGCTGAAATCAAGCTGCCAGAGTGACATTTTTTCCCTCTGACACTACCTAACTTGGCAAAAGTCACCGGATAGACACTCAAAATTTTCACAAAAAAATCTAAGGAGATCTGTGATTTGAAATCCCAAAAGCTCTATAAATAGAGTTAAGTTCTACAAGGAAAAAACAGGGGGAAATACTATAAAAAACAAGCAAATAATCACAATCCTCATTAACAAAGGAACCAATAGAAAACACAAAAAAAAATTCAAAAAAAAAAAAAACACAGAGAATGAAATTCTCAGTCTAGGAAGTTTGAGATTTTTTTTTGAAAAATCTAGGCTTGGAAAAGTGTTTAGAAAGCAAAAAGGATCATTGGGGAAATTTTTGGGAATTTTTGAAAAAAATTTTTGGTTGCCGAAAACTAGAAAAGTTTGAATTTTTCGACGACCGTTGAATTTTTCGGCCACCGAAATCTAGGGATCTTTGAATTTTTCAGCGTCGTTGAAGATTTGGCCACCGATGCATAGCGATAATTGGTCGGAATCTGGGTTGCCACGACGGCCTACGAGGGGTGCTGTGTTTTAGAAAGAAAGGCTCTAGGGGAGGGAGAGAGAGAGAGGGGAAAGAAGAAAATAAGAAAAAATCTAATTTTGGCCTAGTTATAGGCACCCCAAAATGACACCGTTTTGGGAGTCTGAACTGAGCCTAACCACGCAAGATCCGCGTGTCGACCCACGCGTCAACCTGACCCGTTTCGCAAGTTTTTCTTTTTTTTTTTTATTTTCTATTTTAATTTTAATTTTGAGTTTGATTTTGATTTATTTTATTTTATTTTATTTTTATGTTATTTTTTTATATAATATTATTGTTATTATTATTATTATTATTTTATATTATTACTAGCAATAATTTTTTTTAGAAACAAATAAATAAATAGAATAAAAATAAAATTGAAATAAAATAAAGACCTAAAAATATAAATATGCAAAAAAAATTAATACTAACTTTTTAAAAAAAATAAAATTTTATTACAAGCAAAAATATTGTTTAAATTTCACCAAAGAGTTGGGATAATTTTAAAAAAAATTTGCTAGAAAATAAATTATAAAAATGACAAATAAAATAAAAATAAATTGTTTAAATGAATCTTTTAAATGTAATTTTTAAAGAAAGCTAAAAGAGTTTAGTTTTTTTTAATTATTGCAAGTAAAAATAATTTTTTTGGATTTCACCAAAGAGTTTGAATAATCCAAAATTATTTTTACTAGAACAAAGGTTGATTTAAAAAATGTAAAACAATAATAAAAATGAAAAATAATAATAATTGATATTTTGAATTTTTTTAAACAAATAAAAAATTGAAAGAGTTTGATTTTCTTAAATACAAGTAAGATATAAATATTTAGATTTCTTCGGTGAGTCGAGATAATCTAAATTTTATAATAAAAATAATTAATAAATAATAAAATGTTTTTTAAATAATCATAATAAAAATTAATTAATAAATTCTTTCAATTATAAACAAATGATTTTTTTTATGATCTTGTCAAAAAGTTGATATGATCCTGAAACTTGTTCAAAATTTTAGGATTTTACCGAAGAGTCGGGATAATTTTAAAACTTGTTTAATAAATTTTGGGAAGTCACTAAAGAGTCGGGATGTTCCTAAAATCCTTTTTAAAACAAATAAATAAAATATCTTATGACGAGATTTTGAGAATTTTGTGAATGGTCAATTTTCTCAAAATATTTTCTAAATAGTGATTTTCTATAAATTCTACCAAAGCATTGGAGAATTTATAGAATATAAAAACAACAATAATAATACTAATTTCACAATAAAAAAATTTTTTAAAATAAATTTTAAGAAATTAAATTTAAATATAAAAGATCGTGTCATCAAAATTATAGGATTACACATGTTTAATTGGTACCGTTCTTCGAACGGGTGACGTGAGAGTGTTAACACCTTCCTCACTCGTAACTATACTCCCGAACCGAATCTTGATTTCGCAGACCTAAACTTCTTTTAGTAATTCTTAATTAATTTTAAGATTTTTACTAAAAGATGATATTTTGGGTGCCCAATCACACCTTACAAAAAAAAAGATTGGTGGTAACTCCGAAAATTTTCACCAAGTCTAATGGTCGAGTCCCCTTAGACAAAAAATCATTATGACAGCTTGGCGATTCCATTGGGGAACTTGAGAGTCAAGCCAAAAATTAAACATGTGTCATCCAAAAATTGATTTTATGCTATTTTTTATATTTAATTTTAATTTCTTATCTCATCTTAGAATATTAAATTTTTTTTTCATTTAGTTTTGATATGTTATTATTTTATATTATTGCTAATTATATTGTTAATTTTATTAATAATTGTTACATTCCCTCACACACATGCACATTTGCATTCATTCACAGGCTCTATACCCAGGCTCCCAAATCTATCCCTTTTTAGGAGGGAGAAGAGTACCTACGCTTTCGTGAGGTTATAATGCCTCTGCTTGGGCTAGCGAAATACTTCCACTCAAGTTGAACCCTTTCTGTCGACAGCCCATTATGGTTGAGGATTAGGGGCCTTACTAGTCTAGAGTGGATGATAGTGAGGATTAATTTGGGAACCTTTTTAGCCTGTGTTAATTACCAAACCATGCATATAGTGAAACTTAAGAAACTAACCTTAGATAGGGCCACACCATTTTTGTAGATTATACCCTAAATTAGGACACATGAGGGAATATTTATTTTAATACAATTACTAACCCTATTTTTGTTTTGCTCTTCTTTTGTTTCATGCTCATACATCATCATAAACACTTGCATACGGGATGTGCTTATCAATATGCCAATATCAGTAAGAAGATTTTCATTATTGCTTCGAAAACACCATCATGATGTTTTTAGTTTCAAAGCCCACTATTTGTGAAAAGATCAATGTGGTGATAACTCTATCATGAGAAGCCCAAAGTAGAATTACAAATTGCTTGAAAGAATCTGAATAAGAAATTTTGCTAAAAGAAATCAAATTGGGACTTCAACAAAATGACATCTCTGAGTTGGTTGAGATCTGGTGCCATGTAACAACTTCTAGAAAGATGGCTTTCTAGGAAAAATATGGTCATATTGCTTAACTGCTTAAAGTGTCTATAGAAAATCAGTTGATAAGAGCTTTTAATTCAGCTTTGGGACCCTGCATATAGATGTTTCATATTCAATGAAATAGATATGACCCCGATGATTGAAGAGTATACTACATTGTTATGGTTGCATCTTCCCAATCCAAAAAAATCTATTGGCGAGGTCAAAAACTTGGATCTTGAAAGAAACTTGCCTGTTGATGAAGGTCCCTACTCAGAATGTGAACTTATATATCCAAACAAAAGGCAAAAGTAATTACATTCCGTGAGAAATCTTACGTGATTACATCATCAAACACTTAGAGGATGAATAAGGCATGAGAATGATAGCTTTGGCAATTTATGGCTTGGTCATTTTTTTAAAGGTCTTGGCCCACATTGAGGTATCAGTGATTGACTTTCTTGAGCAGGTGAACAATAAAATCAATTATGTTTCTTTTATACTGGCAGAGACCTTTAGATCATTGAATCACTATCGAAGAAAATGAGGATACTTCATAGGGTGTGTATAGTTACTCTACATTTGAGTAAAAAATCATCTTCAACATCCCATGGGTAAATTTCATCCTACTTATAGTAATAAAAATAGGCCAATTGAAGAATATTGCAATGTTGAGTGGTCAGAATCAAAGGCTAAGGAAGAATGGGTATTGACTTTGCATAATCTCACTAGTGCTCAGGTTATATAGAGAGCTCCATGGATGCCATGAGAAGCCATGTTATACAAGTGTGGTGACAAGCCATGGGTTCCACTTTTAGGACTGTGGGGAGGTATAAGCTATGCTCCGACACTCGTTCATTGACAATTAGGGTCAGAGCAATTTATCCCAATGGCTCATAGGCTTCAAGGATTAGAATTCTTTTTTGAAGAATCAAGATTTTTGTAAAAATTAAAAGAGATTACCAAAGAATGGAAGTAGACCCGGAGAATAGATTTGGGGGATATACAAATAAAGCCACACCTGAATATTTGATATGGAGAAGTCAATAGGTCACAAGCAAAGTTGGTCTTAAAGAAAACATACCATGCCACTAAGAAGACAACCATTATGAAAAGATTCCTGAAGATATAAAGACTATGCAGCATAAATTTGAAGAAGGAAAAAAAATATAGGAGCTTGAAAAGAAGAGGCTTCAGCATAAGATTAATGAGTGGAAAGATAAGACTAATAAAAGTGAAACAAAATCCTAAAGGCTTGAAAGAGAACAAGAAAAGATTTCTAAAAGTTGGCATAGGTCCGTCATCACAATGACCACATAGCTTGAAGAATTAAGAAAGAACACAGAATAGCTTCAAACTAATTTGTTATGTAAGGAAGAAGAGCTTAGTCAGTCTATGGAAAAAAAGAAGATATTACAAGGTCTCGTAGATGACTTGAAATAGCAAATGCATTATTGATGTAAAGCCATTCAAGTTTTGAGAGAGGAACACGATCAATTTAAACATAGAGCATAGTATTAGAAAGAAGAATATCAGTTGAAAGAATTTCAAGCCACCTGTCTAGTAGAACAGATAATAGAAGTTAGCTTCAAAGCAAGAGACATGGCCTAAAAAGCTAAACAAGTAAAGAAAAAAGTTTACCCAGGACAACACAGCTAATGCTTGACCAATTTTCTAGATGGTGCTTATCAGCAGTACAAGCATGTAGGGCATTTCTTTCAAAAATTTTAATATTATAATGAAAGATGAATTTAGTAAAAAAATGTGAAGTTATGATATGGTGGTTCAAGTTCAAACTTAAAATTTTTTGCAAATATTGGAGATAAAATAAGCACATCTTTTGCATTCATGCATTCACGCATCATATGTGTGTTTCATTTAAAAAATGCATCATGACTAAGAGTAAAAGACCTCGAAATAACAATTCTCAAGAGTTTCCTTTAACTTAATCAGGTGCAAAGATAGTTAGGCCATCAGAAAACATAGATCAGATCACTCGTCATCATTACAACACTCGTTCATAAGTCAGAATCATAGAAAGTGAGCAAGCATCTAGAATAGAAAGGATAGAAAAAGCTCAATTTGATATGCAAGAGCAAATGATTAGGTCTCAACAAGAATTGATTAAACAAATGACTAGGTCTCAAGAAGAGACTCAAAAGGAGATGGCTGCAATGATGGACATGATAAGGTAAATGAACAAAGAAAAAGGGATAGCTGAAGAAGTGACCATTGAGAAAGAGCCTCAAACCTAAGAAAATACTAGTGATAAGGAAAATCCATTGTATCCACTAAGGTTTACTCCACCCTATGCTCAAACCTCTCATTAAATGCATCCATAAATGACACAGCTTGAAAGGCAACCACATGCTCAATTTAATTTACCTCATTTCATGGTTCAGCCACGTAGTCAGGGACATGTTGGTTTAAATATTAGGGCAGGTCATGTTGAGCCCATTATGGTCCTAGATTTAGATGAACTAAAAGAACAAGAGAAACTAAAGAAAGGCATGCATGAACAATCTGAGAATACAAAGGCACAGCAGAAGTTAGATCTCTTAGAAGAAAGGCTACGAGCTATTGAAGGTGTAAATATTTTTGGTACAATTGATGCCAGTGAACTTAGCGTGGCTCTAAATTTGGTAATCTTACTAAAGTTTAAAGTATCAGAATTTCAAAAATATGATGGAATCAAATGCCCTCAGGCACATATCACTATGTTCTGTTAAAAAATGACTACGCAAAAAAACAATAACAAGTTACTTATTCATTGTTTTCAGGATAATCTTACTGGATCAGTTGTTAGATGGTATATTCAACTAGACATGAGTTGTATTCATTCATGGAAAGATCTGGCCAAAGAATTTATTACTTAATATAAGCATATCATAGATATAGTTCCAGATAAACTATCCCTACAAAACATGAAAAAGAAAACTAATGAAAAATTTAAAGAATATGCCTAGAGATGAGGAGATGTTATCGTTCAGGTTCAACCTCCTCTCACCAAGAAAGAAACAACTATTCTATTCATCAATACTTTTCGAGCACCGTACTATGATAGGCTTATTGGTCATGCCATGAAAAACTTTGTTGATATGGTGATTACGGGAGAGATAATAGAAAATGCCATTAAAAATGGAAAAATTGATAGAGGTGATGTTTTTGGATTAAAGAAAGGAGGACCATCCAAGAAAAAAAAAGCAAAAGTGCAAGTTATCACCACTGAAAAACCAAAACCAAGTCTTTTTGTCCTATACCATTTATATCCTATTAACCAACCTTTTTACCCAACCATTTCTAACATTTCTCAAAATCCATACCATTATCAACCAGTGCAAACCCAGACACTTACTTTTCAAGCCAATGTTCATCCCCGAGAACCTTTACCATGGATTCACATGGTAGGAGCTAGTCCTTCCACTCTGCATGAAAAGGTAAAATTCATAATTGATGAAAAGATGATCATTGTTACTAGTGTAAAAGATTTGTTGGTGACTAAACCATCTACTACATTATACGTTGAAGTAGTTGAGAAAGCCCTAAAATATTTTTTCAGATCCTTCGAATTCGTTAATGCAACCTATGTGGGTGAAAGATCAAAAGTGCCTATTCCATGTTTATCCAAAGCTTCCAAGATGGCCCTTAAAGAAGTAGTAGGGAAAGGACAACAAGTGTAGGTTGACTTACAGGGAATACAATGACTCTGGATGATGCCTAAGAAGGATGATTGGTTTGGGTTGGGATACAAGCCAACTCAAAAAGAAAGAATGAAGTTCATAGAGGGAAAAAGAAAAAAGAGGTTGGCTCATTTTTTGGGGCAAGAAGTAAAGACTAAAGGCCTATCTTTTCTTCCCCTTTATAAGACTTTCATCTTAGCTGGCTATATCTATCCAGATATAGCAGACAATTAAAGAAGGAGTTTACACCATTATTGGAAAATATATTTGCTGAATTTTCAATACAAATGGAGGGTGAAGAAAAAAGGAATGAAGATCCAGGCTGTTTATGGGTTTATCTTGATCCTCTTGGTGCAAAACTAAAAAATTGGCATGTTGAGGAAGTACATGTTGTTTTTAAATTTTCTCCAAAGTAATGTGTTAAACCTAATCTAAATGCTTTTGTTAAAAGCATTAAATGTCTTATGTGTGTTTGTTTCTTTATTTTCAATTGAATAAATGACAAGCATAGCACATTTGTCTATTTTTTTTTACCTCTTTCATTTCAATTCCTTGCATTACTATACATCCTTCTACATTTCGTCCATTTCACTTATTTTCAGGTATTTGAATAATGAATATGAAGATCATCGTGACAATATTCTAGGATTTGATTTTGAAAATTCTGTTTATATTGGTGAACTCGATGATGAAGAGAATGTGGAAAACCATGCAATATCCCTAGAATTATTGAGATTAGTGGAACAAGAAGAGAAGCAAATCATGCCCCATCAAGAAGCCACTGAAGTTGTTAATTTGAGGGATGAAAAAACTAAAAAAGAGGTTAAGATTGGTATTTCGTTGTAATCACCAATAAAGCAAGAATTGATAAAGTTACTATATGAATATATAGATGTATTTGCTTGGTCGTATCAAGATATGCCAAGGCTGGATACTAAAATTGTAGTGCATAAGTTACCTTTAAAGGCTGAGTGCAAACCAATTAAATAGAAGCTAAGAAAGATGAAACCTGAAATATTGTTGAAAATAAAAAAAAAAAAGTAAAAAAGTAATTTGATGCGAGATTTTTAAAAGTTGTCAAATATCTCAAATAGGTGGCGAATATAGTCCAGTACCCAAAAAAGATGGTAAAATAAGAATATGTGTTGATTATCAGGATCTAAATAAAGCAAGTCCAAAAAATAATTTTCTATTGCCTCACTTTGACACTTTAGTGGACAATACACTAGGCACTCTCTGTTTTCATTCATGGATGGGATTTCAAGCTACAATCAAATTAAAATGGCATAATAAGATATGGAAAAAACTACTTTTGTGACATTATGGTGAACATTTTGCTATAAAGTCATGCCTTTTGGTTTGAAAAATACTATGGCAACTTATCAAAGAGCCATGGTAACTCTATTCCATGATATGATACACAAAAAAATAGAGTTGTATGTGGATGACATGATTACCAAATCCCGTGAAAAACAAAATCATGTGACTAATCTGAAAAAGTTATTCGAGAGATTAAGAAAGTTTCAACTCAAGCTCAATCCAGCTAAATGCACTTTTGGTGTAACCTTAAGAAAATTACTAATATTTATTGTTAGTAAAAGAGGAATAGAGATGGATCCAGATAAAATATGTGCCATCCAAGGGCAACCACCTCTATGTACGCAAAAAGAAGTAAGGTGATTTTTTAAGAGATTGAATTATATTGTTCCTTTCATTTCTCAACTTATAGCCAAATGTGATCCCATATTTAAGATTCTTCAAAAACACGGGTCAGAAGAATGGGATGAGGATTGTCAAATGGCTTTTGAAAAAGTTAAAGAATACTTATTAAACCCACCAATATTAATGCCTTTTATCCTTAAAAAACCTCTTATCCTGTATTTGACGGTGCATGAAAAATTAATGGGATGTGTCTTGGGGTAACATGATGAAACAGGAAAGAAAGTACAAGCCATTTATTATCTGAGCAAAAAGTTTACGAATTTCGAGTCAAAGTATTCACCATTGAAAAATATGTGTTGTGTATTAGCTTAGACGGCTCGTCGGCTCAGACAATACATGTTGTATCATACCACTTGGCTTATTGCAAAATTAGATCCGATCAAGTACATCTTTTAAAAACCTTCATTGTTAGGAAGAATAACAAGGTGTCAAATGTTACTTTTTGAATATGACATTGGATATGTGTCCCAAAAGGCAATCAAAGAAAGTGATATTGCTAAATTTCTTGCAAAACACGCCCATGAAAATTATGTGCCTGTGATATTTGATTTTTCAGATGAAGACCTAATGTCCATATTGCACATAGATAAAGAAGAAAATAATGAAAATATATGGAAAATGTATTTTGATAGTGCATCAAATGCTTTGGGGCATGGTATAGTAGTAGTTTTGGTATCTCCAGAAGGGGATCACTGTAAAACTAAATTTTGATTGCACCAATAATGTGGCAAAATATGAAGCATGTGTTCTGGGTCTTCAACCTACTCTTGAAAGAAAAGCCAATGCATTAAAAGATTATGGAGACTTCGCCTTAGTCATATACCAATTGCAAGGAGAATGGGAAACCAGAGACTCAAACTTGATTTTATACCAAAAGTACATATCTGAATTGATCAAAAAATTTAAAAATATTTGGTTTCATCATTTACCCTGATAAGATAATTAGATGGCTGATGCTTTGGCTATGTTGGCAACAATGTTCAAATTAAATGAAAATGCTAAAATCCAACCTATTAAATTGAGTTTACGAGAGAAACCAACTCACTATTCAAATGCTGTGGAAGGAGTTAATGGAAAACCATGGTATTTTGACATATTACAATATGTTAAGTATCAACAGTACCCAAAGCACATATCACAGAATGATAAGAGAACTTTGAGAAGATCGGTAATAGGTTTCCTTCTAGATGGAAAAATTTTATATAAGAGAAGTCGAGGCCAAACACTATTGAGATGTGTGAATACTGCTCAAGCTAAAAAGTTGCTAGAAGAAATTCATGAAAGTTTGTGTGGAACTCATGCAAACGGTTACATGATGACTAAGTAAATAATGAGAGCAGGATACTATTGGTTGACAATGGAAAAAGATTGCATTGATTATGCTAAAAAATGCCATAAATGTCAAATTTACGTAGACAATATTCAAGTTCCTCCAACATCTTTACATATTATGTCAACACCTTAGCCTTTCTCTATATGAAGAATGGATGTGATAGGGCCCATAACATCAAAAGCCTCAAATGGGCATCGATTCATTTTAGTGATGATTAACTACTTCACAAAGTGGGTAGAGGCAGCTTTATATGCTAATGTGACAAGAATAGTGGTTTGCAAGTTCATCAAGAAAGAGATCATATATTGATATGGCCTTTCAGAAAGGATCATTTTGGATAATGCTCTTAATTTGAATAATAAAATATGACTAAGGTCTGTACTCAGTTTAGAATCAAACACCATAAATTAGCGTCTTATTGTCCAAAGATGAACGGGATAGTTGAAGCAACCAATAAAAACATAAACAGAATTGTTGAAAAAAATGAAAAATATGTATAAAGATTGGCATGAAAAGCTACCATTTGTATTACATGCTCATCAAACTTCAATTCGCACATCTATAAGAGCTACACCATTTTCATTAGTATATGGGATAGAGGCAGTGTTGGCCATTGAAGTTGAAATTCCTTCCTTGCGCGTTCTCATGGAAGTTGAGTTAGAAGAAACTGAGTGGATTCATGCTCGATATGAACAATTGAATCTCATTGAAGAAAATAGATTAGCTGCACTTTGCCATGGCCAACTGTATCAAAGAAAAATGATGCGAGCTCATGATAAGAAAGTTCACCTATGACTATTTCAAGAGGGAAAACTAGTATTAAAGAAAATTCTTCCTAACTAACAAGATCTTTGAGAAAAATGGACTCCCAATTGGGAAGGCCCATATGTGGTGAAAAAAGTTTTTTCTAGTGGGGCACTAATCTTGGTAAAAGTGAATGGAGATGATTTGCCAAATCCAGTCAATGTCGATGCAGTGAAAATGTATTATGCTTAAAAAAATTAAAAAAACAAAATGAATTGAAAAGATATTTAAGTTAAAAACCTAAAAGGGCAGCTTAGATAAAAAAAAGAGATAGCAAATGGAGTGGCTCAATCCTCAATATGTGCCAGAAGATCTCATTAGTTTTAGGCTAGTTTGGTTTAATTGTATTTTTAAAAAGTTAAGGGCACCAATCAGAAGTCTTCAAAAAAGAATCCATGATGATCTGAATATTAGTTATGTGATTACTTGTTGTCCTTGTTTTATCCTTTTCGATAATGTATGAAACATTTTTCCCTTTTATCAAAATAAAATACCACTTTGTTTATCCTTCCTTTTGTCCCTCTCATTAAAAAAAAAATGTGCAATGTGTTATAATTGTCGTGAAATTCAAAAGATGATGAAGGAAAAATAATGACCATAAAAGACACATTATTTTAAAGAAGATTTAAATTCATAAGAAACAAAGGTCAATAAGAAGGAAGGCCTATAAGTTATAAAAGTGGTAGACATTGAATATGGGATATGAAGAGAAATCTTCTTATCTGAACTTAATCAACTGCTGGAATGTATGGGATTCAAGAAAAGAAGAAAAAAAATAAACCTTGAGAAATTTTGAGGATTAAAAGAAAATGAAAACGAAAAAAAAAGAGAGAAAAAAAGATGGTCTCTTCATTTGCATAATAACTGCATTCGCATCATGATTATCATTTATTGCATGGCATTGCAAAAGCATGAAAATGTCATTCATGCATTCATGTGACACAACAGATGTATGGGTCTAAGACAATCCAATACCAACAAAAGAAAAAGTCCAAAGCAAGGAAGATGTGAACCTTCTATTTAGAGAAATCTTTCAAATACCATTGCCTCTCAGCCTTTTGAATTTAAAGTTTCATAGCTTCTGGTCAGAGGAGCTTTTTAATTTTAAGAGCCTCTGGTTAGAGGACTCTATCAAAGTTAGGCATGATTTGTAAGACCAAATGGCATAATCGATAAGTCATCTTAGATTTTTAATTTAAAGTTCATTGCCTTTGGTTAAAGGAGCCATTTAAAGTTTGTTGCCTTTGGTTAAAGGAGCCTTTTAACATTTAAAGTTTATTGCTTTTGGTTAAAGGAGCTTTTGAATTTAAAGTTTGTTGCCCTTTGGTTAAAAGAGCTTTTGAATTTAAAGTTTGTTGCCTCTAGTGAGAGGAGCTTTTTAACATTTAAAGTTTGTTGCCTCTAGTTAGAGAAGACTTTCAAGATTTAAAGTTTGTTGTCTTTGGTTAAAAGAGCCTTTTGAATTTAAAGTTCATTGCCTTTGGTGAGAGAAGCCTTTTAAATTTAAAATTTCCATAACCTCTATTTGAAAGAGCCTTTCAAAATTTCTTTCAAAAAGAAAAAACTTTATGTTCAATGTTTCGTATTTTGTATGTATTTTATTCAAACCAAATTGATGTCTTTTTATATTTGCTTTATTCCTGATTCTAAAAAATAAGCAAAGAGGGGTAGCTGTAGACACCAATTTTGACTAACTAATTTTTTTTATAGTTTAATATTAATGTTGATATTATTATTTTTCTTTTAAAAAAAAAGTAAAAAAAAAATCTTTGATTTCAACTCTGGCAACTGAAATCAAGCTGCCAAGGTGACATTTTTTCCTCTGACACTACCTAACTTGGCAGCATGAAATCCAGTGACCAAAAGTTAGTGGATAGACACTCAAATTTTTCACAAAAAAATCTAAAGAGATATGGGATTTGAAATCCTAGAAGCTTTATAAATAGAGCTAAGTTCTGTAAGGAAAAAATAGAGGGAAATGCTATAAAAAAAAGCAAATAATCACTATCCACCTTGACAGAGGAACCAAAACAAACACATAAAAAAATTCAAAAAAAAAACACCAAGAATGAAATTCTCAATCTAGGAAGTTTGAGATTTTTTTTGAAAAATCTAGGCTTGAAAAAGTGTTTAGAAAGCAAAAAGGGTCATTGGAGGAATTTTTAGGAATTTTTGAAAAAAATTTTTAGGTTGTCAGAAATTGGAAAAGTTTGAATTTTTTGACAACCGTTAAATTTTTCAGCCACCAGAATATGGGGATCTTTGAATTTTTCGACACCGTTGAATATTTTGACTATAGTGCATGGCGGTGACCAACTGGAGTCTGGGTTGCCACGGGGATCGACGAGGGGTGCTGAGTTTTAAAAAGAAAGGCTCTAGGGTAGAGAGAGAGGGGAAAGAAGAAAATAAAAAAAAAATCTAATTGTTGCCCATTTATAGGCACCCCAAAATGACATCGTTTCGAGTGTCTGAACTGAGCCCGACCCGCACAAGATCCGCACGCCAACCCTGCATCAACCCGACCCGTTTCATCAGTTTTTTTTCTTTTTCTTTTTATTTTCTATTTTGATTTTGATTTTGATTTATTTTATGTTATTTTTATGTTTTTTTTATATAATATTATTGTTATTTTATATTATTACTAGTAATAATTTTTTTTACAAACAAATAAATAGAATAAAAATAAAACTGAAATAAAATAAAGACCTAAAAATATAATATGCAAAAAAAATTAATACTAACTTTTTAAGGAAAATAAAATTTTATTACAAGCAAAAATATTGTTTAAATTTCACCAAAGAGTTGGGATAATTTTAAAAAATAATTTTTGCTAGAAAATAAATTACAAAAATGATAAATAAAATAAAAATAAATTGTTTAAATGAATCTTCTAAATGTAATTTTTAAAGAAAGCTAAAAGAGTTTAGTTTTCTTTAATTATTGCAAGTAAAAATAATTTTTTCGGATTTCACCAAAGAGTTAGAATAATCCAAAATTATTTTTACTAGAACAAATGTTCATTTAAACAATGTAAAACAATAATAAAAATGAAAAATAATAATAATTGATATTTTGAATTTTTTTAAAAAAAATAAAAAATTGAAAGAGTTCGATTTTCTTTAATACGAGTAAGATATAAACATTTAGATTTTTTTGGTGAGTCGGAATAATCTAAATTTTATAATAAAAATAATTAATAAATAATAAAATGTTTTTTTAAATAATCATAATAAAAATTAATTAATAAATTCCTTCAATTATAAAAAAAAATGATTTTGTTTAGGATCTTGTCAAAAAGTTGATATGATCCTAAAACTTGTTCAAAATTTCAGGATTTCACTAAAAAGTCGAGATAATTTTAAAATTTGTTTAATAAATTTTGGGAACTGACCAAAGAGTCGAGATGTTCCTAAAATCTTTTTTAAAACAAATTAATAAAATATGTTATGATGAGATTTCAAGAATTTTACGAATGGTCAATTTTCTCAAAATGTTTTTTAAATAATGATTTTCTATAAATTCTGTAAAAGTGTTGGAGAATTTATAGAATATAAAAACATTAATAATAATAATACTAATTTCACAACAAAAAATTTTTAAAAAATAAATTTTAAGAAATTAAATTTAAATATAAAAGATCGTGTCATCAAAATTATAGGATTACACATGTTTAACTAGTACTGTTCTTCGAATGGGTGACGTGAGGATGCTAATACCTTCTTCACTTGTAACCGTACTCCTAAACCTAACCTTGATTTTGCAAACCTAACCTTGATTTTGCAAACCTAAACTTCTATTAGTAATTCTTAATTAATTTTAAGATTTTTACTAAAAGATGATATTTTTTGTGGCCAATCACACCTTACAAAAAAAAAAAGATTGGTGGCTACTGAAAATTTTCACTAAGTCTAGCGGTTGATTCCCCTCGGACGAAAATTTGTTATGATAGTTTGGCGACTCCATTGAGAAACTTAAGAGTCAAGCTAAAAATTAAACATGCATAATCCAAAATTTGATTTTATGCTCTTTTTTATATTTAATTTTAATTTCTTATCTCATTTTAGAATATTAAAATTTTTTTCATTTAGTTTTGATATGTTATTATTTTATATTATTGCTAATTATATTGTTAATTTTATTAATAATTCTTACATTCCATCACACATGCACATTTGCATTCATGTACGAGCTCTATACTCGGGCTTCCAAATCTATCCCTTTTTAGGAAAGAGTAGAGTACATACGCTTTCGTGAGGTTATAATGCCTCCGCTTAGGCTTGTGAAATATTTCCACTCAAGTTGAACCCTTTCCGTCAATAACTTGTTATGGGTGAGGATCGGAGGCCTTACTAGTCCAGAGTGGATGATAGTGAAGATCAATTTGGGAACATTTTTAGCATGTGTTAATTACCAAACCATGCATATAGTGAAACTTAAGAAACCAACCTTAGATAGGGTCATACCATTTTTGTAGATTATACCCTAAATTAGGACACACGAGGGAATATTTATTTTAATATGATTACTAACCCTATTTTGTTTTGCTCTCATTTTGTTTCATGATCATGCATCATCATAAACACTTGCATGTGGGATGTGCTTATCAATATGCCAATATCAGTAAAAAGATTTTCAGTCTTGCTTTAGAACCACCATCATGGTGTTCTCAGCTTCAAAACCACTATGTGTAAAGAGATCAATGTGGTGATAACTCTATCATTAGAAGCCCAAAGTAGACTAGGAAATTGCTTGAAAGAATCTGAACAAAAAATTTTGCCCAAAAAAATCAAATTGGGACTTCAACAAAATGACATCTCTGAGTTGGTCAAGATCAAGCACCGTGTAACAACTTCTATGAAGATGGCTTTCGAGGAAAAATATGGTCATATTACTTCACTGCTTGAAGTGTTTATAGAAAATTAGTTGATAAGAGCTTTAATTCAGTTTTGGGACCCTACATACAGATGTTTCATATTCAATGAAATAGATATGACCTTGATGATCGAAGAGTATACTACATTATTATGGTTGCATCTTCCCAATCCAGATAAAATGTATTGGCGAAGTCAAAAACATGGATCTTAAAATAAACTTGCCTATATGATAGAGGTCCTTACTCATAATGTGAACTCATATATCCAAACAAAAAGCAAAAGTGATTGCATCCCATGGGAAATCTTACATGATTACATCACCAAACACTTAAAGGATGAACGAGGTATGAGAATGATAGCTTTGGCAATTTATGGCTTGGTCATTTTTTTTATGGTCCTGGGGCATATTGAGGTATCAGTGATTGACTTTCTCGAGCAGGTGGACAATAAAATCAATACTACTCCTTCTATACTGGTAGAGGCCTTTAGATCATTGAATCACTGTCAAAAAAGAGGAGGATGCTTCATAAATTGTGTGCAGTTACTCTACATTTGGGTAAAAAGTCATCTTCAACATCTCGTGGGTAAATTTCATCCTACTTATAGTAATAAAAGTAGGCCAATTAAAGAATGGTGCAATGTTGAGTGGTTAGAATCAAAGGCTAAGGAAGAATGGGTATTGACTTTGCAAAATCTCACTAGTGCTCAGGTTATATGGAGAGCTCCATGGATTCCACGAGAAGCCATATTATACAAGTGTGGTGACAAGCCATGGGTTCCACTTTTGGGACCATGGGGAGGTATAAGCTATGCTTTAGCATTGGTTCATCGACAATTAGTGTTAAAGCAATTAGTCCCTATGACTCATGGGCTTCAAGAATTAGAATTCTCTTTTGAGGAATTAGGATTTCTGGGAAAGGTAAAAGAGATTATCAAAGAATGGAAGAAAACCCGAAAAGTAGATCGTGGGGGATATACAAATAAAGCCACACCTAAAAATTTGATATGGAGAAGTCAACAGGTCACAAGTAAAGTTGGTCCTAAAGAAAATAGACCATGTTGCCAAAAAGACAACTATTGTGAAAAGATTCCTGAAGATATAAAGACAATGAAGCACAAATTTGAATAAGGAAGAGAAATATAGGAGCTTAAAAAAAAAGGCTTCAACTTGAGATTAATGAGTGGAAAGATAAGATTGATAAAAGTGAAACAAAATCTTGAAGGTTTGAAAGAAAACAAGAAAAGATTTCTAAAAGCTGGTATAGGTCTGTCACCATAATGACCACATAACTTAAAGAATTCAAAAAGAACACAGAATAGCTTCGAAACAATTTGTTATGTAAGGAAAAAGAGCTTAGTCAGTTTGTGGAGGAAAAAAAGATATTATAAGATCTCGTAGATGACTTAAAACAGCAAATGCATTATCAATGTGAAGCCATTCAAGTTTTGAAAGAGGAACGAGATCAATTTGAACATAGAGCATAATATTGAAAGAAGAATATCAGTTGAAAGAATTTCAAGCCACCTATCTAGTAGAACAGATAAGAGAAGTCAATTTCAAAGCAAGATACATCACCTAAGAAGTTAAACAAGTAAAGGAAGAAGTTTACCTAGGACAGCGTAGCCAATGCTTAACCAATTTTCTAGATAGTGCTTATGAGCAATATAAGCATGTGGGGCGTTTCTTTGAAAATTTTAATATTATAATGAAAGATGTATTTAGTAAAGATAATGTACAGTTATGATATGGTGGTTCAAGTTCAGACTTAAAATCTTTTTGCAAATATTGGAGATATAATAAGCACATCCTTTGCATTCATGCATTCATGCATCATATGTGTTTTTTGTTTAAAAAATGCATCATAACTAAAAGTATGAGACCTCGAAATAACAATTCTCAAGAGTTTCTTTTAACTTGATCAGTTGCAAAGATAGTTAGGTCATCAAAAAACATAGATCAGACCACTCATCATTGTTACAACACTCATTCATAAGTCAGAATCATGGAAAGCAAGTAAGCATCTAGAATAGAAAGGATAGAAAAAGCTCAATTTGATATACAGGAGCAGATGATTAGGTCTCAACAAGAATTGATTAAACAAATGACTAGGTCTCAAGAAGAGACTCGAAAGGAGATGGCTACAATGATGGACATGATAAGGAAAATGAATAAAAGAAAATGTGTAGCTGAAAAAGTGACCACTGAAAATGAGCCTCAAACCTAAAAAAATACTAGTGATAGGGAAGATCCATTGTATCCACCAAGGTTTACTCCTCCTTATGCTCAAACCTTTAATCAAATACATCCACAAATGACACAGCTTGAAAGGCAACTGCATGCTTAGTTTAATTTACCTCTTTTTACGGTTTTAACCACGTAGTCAAGGACATGTTGGTCTAAATATTGGGGCAAGTCATGTTAAGCCCATTATGGTCTCAAACTTAGATGACCCAAGAGAATAGGAGAAACTAAAGAAAGGCACATATGAACAATCTTAGAATACAAAGGCACAGCAAAAGTTAGATATCTTGGAAAAAAGGTTACAAGCTGTTGAATGTGTAAATTTTTTTGGTATAATTAATGCCAATGAACTCAGTTTAGTTCCAGATTTGGCAATCCCATCAAAGTTTAGTACTAGAATTTGAAAAATATGATAGAACTAAATGCCTTCAGGCATATATCACTATGTTCTGTTGAAAAATGACTGGGCATACAAACAATGACAAATTTCTTATCCATTATTTTTAGGATGGTCTTACTGGATCAACTACCATATGGTATATTTAACTAGATAGGAGTTGTATTCATTCATGAAAAGATCTGGACAAAGAATTTATTACTCAATATAAACATGTCACAAATATGGCTCCAGATAGGCTATCCCTGTAAAACATGGAAAAGAAATCTAATGAAAATTTTAAAAAATTTGCCCAGAGATGGCGAGATATTATCACTCAAGTTCAACCTTCTTTCACCGATTAAAAAACAACTATTCTGTTATCAATACCCTTCGAGCACTGCACTATGATAGGCTCATTGGTCATGCCATGAAAAACTTTGCTGATATGGTGATTACGAAAGAGATAATAGAAAATGCCATTAAAAATGGAAATATTGATGGAGGTGATGTTTCTGGATCCAAAAAAGGAGGACCATCCAAGAAAAAAAAAGCAAAAGTGCAAGTGTCACCATTGAAAAACCAAAACTAAGATATTTTATCCCATACCACTCATATCTTGTATACCAACCTTCTTACCCAACCATTTCTAACATTTTGCAAAATCCATACCATTATCAACCAGTGCAAACCCAAACACCTATTTTTCAAGCCAATGTTTGTCCCTGAACACTTTCACCATGACCTTCCCCTCAATCAAATACCATAGACTATAATCGAAGGGAACCTTAAAATAATCAAAAGCAACAACAATTTGATTCAATTCCTATGACATACTTGGAATTGTTCCCTCAGTTATGCCAGAAACACTTAGTGGCTCGACAAACCATAGAGCCCTTGAAACCTCAATATCTAAAGTGGTATGATTTTAAAGCTTCTTGTGACTATCATTATGGAATTCAGGGCCATTCTTTAGAAAATTCTACAGCTTTCAAATGTAGGGTCCAAAGCCTGATTGATAATGAAATTTTAAATTTCACAACTAAGGCCAGACCAAGTATGGAGGCCAATTCATTACCTAATAATGGTGGAGGGTCAATAAATGTTTTAAATAGTGAGACAACTCAGAATATTAAAAGAGAAGTAAGCGAGATCAGAACCTCTATGAATGAAATATTTGCTGCCCTTGTGAAAGCAAATATGATTCATCTAATACCTAAAAGCTTAGATAATGGAAATTTCACATATAATTCAAATCACTCTTGTGAATTCCATGTGGGGATGGCTGGTCATTCACTTCAAGATTATGAAGCATTTCGACATGAGTTGCAGAGAATGATGGATTTTTTTTGGTTGAATTTTATGAAAATTGTGAAGAAAGTTTGATGAATTTTATGGCAAAGAGACTCGTCTAAAAGTAAGCCTAATTGAATGAATTTTGAGCCTGTTACCATCTTCTATGAAGAGAAAATAAGTGTTAAGTTTAATAAGCCAGTTCATATGAATTTTAAGCCTGTCACGATCTTTTATGATGAAAAATTGAGTGCTAAAATTGGTGAACCAGTTTGTACAACTATGCTAAAGGTGACAATTGAGGTCCTTAGCCTATTCCCAAACAAATCGAATAAGGCAGCTCCTTGGAAATATAATTGTAATATCATATCACAAAGTTTGGATAATGGTTATCTTCAATATGGCTCATGTGATGCAAGCACAACAAACATAACTAGCGTAGCAGGCATAACTCGAAGTGGGCGATAATATACCTCAAAAGCACTTGAGAGAGCATAAAAAGAAAAAGTAAAAGAAAGGGAGATGAGCCTAGAAAAAGAAGATAAATCACCCAACAATCAAGAGACTTACCCAACCCCAATCTTAGATCAATAATGTAAAAATTCAGTTAGAAAAAAAAAGGCTTATAAGTTCTTAAAACTTATTAAGCACAGTGAATACAGTGTGGTAGAACAATTAAATCACTTATAAGCTCAGATTTCTATGCTCTCGTTATTGTCAAATTCTAAGCCTTATAAAAATACCTTGCTAAAAGTATTCAATGAGGCTTATGTAGTTCATAATATATCTATGAAGAAACTTAATCGCATAGTGAGAAATATCACAGTAAGAAATTTCATATCATTTAATGATGATGAAATTCCACCTGACAGTAGAGGTGATGTTAAGGCCTTGTATATCTCCACAAGATACAAGGATCATACATTGGCAAAAGTGCTCATTGATAATGGATCTTCTTTGAATGTCAGGCCTATGACTACACTATCTAGATTGCCAATTGATGTGTCTTACATAAAGACGAGTCATATGATAGTGAGAGCTTTTGATGGGACTCGTTGTGAAGTGACAAACGATATTAAGCTACCAATCCAAATTGGACTATGTACTTTTGATATAGTCTTTCAAGTCATGGATATTGCTTCTTCCTATAACTATCTTTTAGAAAGACCATGGATTCACATAGCAGGAGCTGTTCCTTCCACTCTGCATCAAAAGGTAATATTTCTAATTGATGAAAATGTGGTCATTGTTGCTAGTGAAGAAGATTGGTTGGTGACTAAAGCATCTACTACATTATATGTTAAAGCAGCTGAAGAAGCCTTAAAATGTTCTTTCAGATCTTTTGAATTAATTAATGCAAAATGCCTATTCCATGTTTATCTAAAGCTTCCAAGATGGCCCTTAAAAAAATAGTAGGGAAAAGATAAGAAGAGTGGGCTAACTTGTAAGGAATACAATGACCATGGATGATGCCTAAGAAGGATGATTGGTTTGGGCTGGGATATAAGCCAACTTGAAAAGAAAGAATGAAGTTCATAAAAGAAAAAATAAAAAAAAAGGTTGGTTCATTTTTCTAGGGTAAGAAGTAGAGACTAAAGGCCTATCTTTTCTTTTTTTTTTATGAGACTTTCATCTCAGCTGGCTATATCGATCTAGATGTAGCAAAAAACATAGAGAAGGAGTTTACACCATTGTCGAAAAATATCTTTTCTGAATTTTCAATACAAATGGTGGGTGAAAAAAAAAGGGAATGAACATCCAGGCTATTCATGGGTTTATCTTACTCCTCCTAGTGCAAAACTAAAAAATTGGCATGTTGAGGAACCACCTGTTTTTAAATTTTCTCCAAAATAATGTGTTGAACCTAATCTAAATGCTTTTGTTAAAAGCATAAAATGTTTTATATGTATTTGTTTCCTCATTTTCAATTGAATAAATGACAAGCGTAGCACATTTGTCCATTTCTTTTACCTCTTTCATTTCAATTCCTTACATTACTATACATCTTTCTACATTTCGTCCATTTCACTTATTTTCAGGTATCTGAATAATGAGTATGAAAATCATCATGATAATATTCTGGGATTTGATTTTGAAAATTCTATTTATATTAGTGAACTCGATGATGAAAAGAATGTGAAAGACCATGCAATATCCCCAGAATTATTGAGATTAGTAGAACAAGAAGAAAAACAAATCATGCCTCATCAAGAAGCTACTGAAGTTGTTAATTTGAGGGATAAAGAAACTAAAAAAGAGGTTAAGATTGGTACTTTGATGTCATCACCAATAAAGTAGGAGTTGATAAAGTTACTACATGAATGTGTAGATGTATTTGCTTGGTCGTATCAAGATATGCTAGGGCTAGATACTAAAATTGTAGTGCATAAATTACCTTTGAAACCTGAGTGTAAACCAATTAAATAGAAGCTGAGAAGGATGAAACCTGAAATGTTGTTGAAAATAAAGGAAAAAGTGAAAAAGCAATTTGATGTGGGATTCTTAGAAGTGGCCAAATATCCTAAATGGGTGGTGAATATAGTCCCAGTACCCAAAAAAGATGGTAAAGTGAGAATGTGTGTTGATTATCAAGATCTAAATAAAGCAAGTCCAAAAGATAATTTTCCATTGCCTCACATTGACACTTTAGTGGACAATATCGCTAGGCACTCTCTATTTTCATTCATGGATGGGTTTTTAGGTTACAATCAAATTAAGATGGCACAAGAAAATATGGAAAAAACTACTTTTGTGACATTATAGGGAACATTTTGCTATAAAGTCATGTCTTTCAGTTTGAAAAATGCTAGGGCAACTTATCAAAGAGCCATGGTAATTCTATTCCATGATATGATGCATAAAGAAATAGAGGTGTATGTAGATGGCATGATTGCTAAATCCCGTGAAGAAGAAAATCATGTGACTAATCTCAAAAAATTATTTAAGAGATTAAAAAAGTTTCAGCTCAAGCTCAATCTAGTTAAATGCACTTTTGGTGTAATTTCAGGAAAATTACTAGGATTTATTATCAGTAAAAGAAGAATAGAGGTGGACCCAGATAAGATATGTGCCATTCAAGAGCTACCACCTCCGCGCACGTAAAAAGAAGTGAGGGGTTTTTAGGGAGATTAAATTATATTGCTCGTTTTATTTTTCAACTTACAGCCAAATGTGATCCCATATTTAAGATTCTTTGAAAACATAGGTCAGGAGAATGGGATGAGAATTGTCAAATGGCATTTGAAAAAGTTAAAGAATACTTATCAAACCCACCAGTATTAATGCCTCTTATCCTTGGAAGACTTCTTATCCTGTATTTGATAGTGTATGAAAAATCAATGGGATGTGTTTTGGGGTAACATGATGAAACAGGAAGGAAAGAACAAGCGATTTATTATTTGAGCAAAAAGTTTATTGATTATGAGTCAAAGTATTCACCATTGGAAAAGATGTGCTATGCACTAGCTTGGACGGCTCGTTGACTCAAACAATATATGTTGTATCATACCACTTGGCTTATTACAAAATTAGATCGAATCAAGTACATCTTTGAAAAACCTTCATTGTTAGGAAGAATAGCAAGGTGGTAAGTGTTACTTTTTAAATATGACATTGTATATGTGTCCTAAAAGGTAATCAAAGGAAGTGCTATTGCTAAATTTCTTATAAAAGTGCCCATAAAGATTATGTGCCTGTGAGATTTGATTTTTCATATGAAAACTTAATGTCCGTACTACATATAGATAAAGAAGAGAATAATGAAGATATATGGAAAATGTATTTTGATGATGCATCAAATGCTTTGAGGCATGGTATAGGAGTAGTTTTGATATCTCCAAAAGGGGATTACTACCTAATCGCAACAAAACTAAATTTTGATTGCACCAATAATGTGGCAGAATATGAAACATGTGTTCTGGGTCTTCAAGCTGCTCTTGAAAGAAAAACCCATGCATTAAAAGTTTATAGAGACTCCATCTTGGTCATATATCAATTACGATGAGAATGGGAAACCATAGACTCAAAAGTTGATTTTATACCAAAAGTACATATCAAAATTAATCAAAGAATTTAAGAATATTTGGTTTCATCATTTACCCTGAAAAGAGAATCAGATGGCTAATAGTTTGGCTACATTGGCAACAATGTTCAAATTAAATGAAAATGTTGAAATCCAACCCATTAAATTGAGCTTGTGAGAGAAACCAGCTTACTGTTCAAATGGTAAGGAAGGAATTGATGAAAAACCATGGTATTTTGACATATTACAATATGTTAAGTATCAACAATACCCAGAGAACATATCAAAGAATGATAAGAGAACTTTGAAAAGATTGGCAATGGGTTTCTTTCTAGATGGAAAAATTTTATATAAGAGAAGTCGAGACCAAACACTATTGAGATGTGTGAATGTTGCTGAAGCCAAAAAGTTGCCAGAAGAAATTCATGGAGGTGTTTGTGAAACTCATGCAAACGGTCACATAATGACTAAGCAAATAATGAGAGCAGGATACTATTGGTTGACAATGGAAAAAGATTGCATTGATTATGCTAAAAAATGCCACAAATATCAAATTTATGCAAACAAGATTCGAGTTCCTCCAACGTCCTTGCACATTATGTCAACACCTTGGCCTTTCTCTATGTGGGGAATGGATGTGATAGGCCCATAACATCAAAAGCTTCAAATGGGCATTGATTTATTTTAGTGGTGACTGACTACTTCACAAAGTTGGTAAAGGTAGCTTCATATGCTAATGTGATAAGAATGGTGGTTTGCAAGTTTATCAAGAAAGAGATCATATGTAGATATGGCCTTTCAGAAAGGATTATTTTAGATAATGCTCTTAATTTGAATAATAAAATGATGATTGAGGTCTGTGCTCAGTTTAAAATCAAGCACCATAAATCAGCGTCTTATCGTCCGAAAATGAATGAAGCAATTGAAGCGACCAATAAAAACATAAAGAGAATTGTTGAAAAAATGATAGATGTGTATAAAGATTGGCATGAAAAGCTACCATTTGCATTACATGCTTATCGAACTTTGATTCACACATCTATAAGAGCTACACTATTTTCATTGGTATATGGGATTGAGGCAGTGTTGGCTATTGAAGTTGCAATTCCTTTCTTGTGTGTTCTCATGGAAGTTGAGTTAGAAGAAGCATAGTGGATTCATGTTCGATATGAATAATTGAATCTCATTGAAGAAAAGAGATTAGCTACCCTTTAACATGGCCAACTGTATCAAAGAAGAATGATTGGAGCTCATGACAATAAAGTTCACCCATGATAATTTTGAAATGGAGAATTAGTATTAAAGAAGATTCTTCCTAGCTAACAAGATCTTCGAGAAAAATGGACTCCTAATTGGAAAGTCCCATATCTAGTGAAAAAAGCTTTTTCTGGTGGGGCACTAATCATAGCAAGAATGGATGGAGATGATTTGCCAAATCTAGTCAATGTCGATGCAGTAAAAAAGTATTATGCTTAAAAAAATAAAAAAAATGAATTGAAAAGATATTTGAGTTGAAAACCTAAAAGGGCAGCTTAGATTAAAAAAAAAAAATAGTGAATGAAGTGGTTCAATCCTTAAAATGTGCTAGAAGATCTCATTAGTTTTGGGCTAGCTTGGTTTGCTGCATTTTCGAAAAGTCAAAAGCATCAATCAGGAGTCTTTAAAAAAGAGTCTATGATGAATTAGTTCATGATGATTTGAATATTTGTTATGTGATTATTTGTTGTCCTTGTTTTATCCTTTTTGATAATGCATGAAACACTTCTCCCTTTTACTAAAATAAAATACCACTTTGTTTATCCTTCCTTTTATCCTTCTCATTAAAAAGAGAAATGTGCAATGTGTTATAATTATCATGAAATTCAAAAGATGATGAAGGAATAACAATGACCATAAAAGACACACACATTATTTTGGAGATTTAAAATCATAATAAACAAGGGTCAATGAGAATAAAGGCTTATAAGTCATAAAAGTGGTAGACATTGAATATGGGATATGAAGCGAAATCTTCTTATATGAACTTAATCAATTGCTAGAATGTATGGGATTCAAGAGAAGAAGAAAAGAAACAAACCTTGAGAAATTTTGAGGATTAAAAGAAAATGACAAAGGAAAAAAAGAGAGAAAAAAATGGTGTCTTCATTTGCATAATAAGTGCATTTGCATGATGATCATCATTTATTGCATGGCATTGCGAAAACATGAAAATGTCATTCATGCATTCATGTGACACAACAGATGTATGGGTCTAGGATAATCCAATACCAACAAAAGAAAAAGTCCAAAGCAAGAAAGATGTGAACCCTCTGTTTAGAAAAATCTTTCAAATACCATTGCCTCTCAGCCTTTTGAATTTAAAGTTTATTGCCTCTGGTTAGAGGAGCTTTTTGAATTTAAAGTTTCATAGCCTCTGGTCAGAGGAGCTTTTTAATTTTAAGAGCCCCTGGTTAAAGGACTCTATCAAAGTTAAGCATGATTTGTAAGACCAAACAGCATAATCTATAAGTCCTCTTAGATTTTTAATTTAAAGTTCGTTGCCTTTGATTAAAGGAGCCATTTAAAGTTCATTGCCTTTGGTTAAAAGGCTTTTTAACATTTAAAGTTTGTTGCCTTTGGTTAAAGGAGCTTATTCACATTTAAAGTTTGTTGCCATTGGTTAAAAGAGCTTTTGAATTTAAAGTTTGTTAGCTTGGGTTAAAGGAGCTTTTTAACATTTAAAGTTTGTTGCCTTTGGTTAAATGAGTTTTTGAATTTAAAGTTTGTTGACTTTGGTGAGAGGAGCTTTTCAACATTTAAAGTTTGTTGCCTATGGTTAGAGGAGCCTTTCAACATTTAAAGTTTGTTGCCTCTGGTTAGAGGAGCCTTTTGAATTTAAAGTTTGTTGCCTTTGGTGAGAGGAGCCTTTTAAATTTAAAATTTGCATAACCTTTGTTTAATAGAGACTTTCAAATTTTCTTTCAAAAAAAAAAACTTTATGTTCAATGTTTCATCTTTTGTAAGTATTTTGTCCGAACCAAATTGGTATCTTTTTGTCCTTGCTTTATTCCTGATTCTCAAAAATAAGTAAAGAGGGACAGCTGTAAACACCAATTTTGACTAACTAATTTTTTTTATAGTTTAATATTAATATTGATATTATTACTAATCTTTAAAAAAAAAAGTAAAAAAAAAAATTGATTTCAACTCTGGTAACTAAAATCAAGCTGCTAGAGTAACATTTTTTTCCCTATGATACTGCCTAACTTGGCCGCATGAAATCCAATTACCAAAAGTCACTGGATAAACACTCAAATTTTTCACAAGAAAATCTAAAGAGATCTGGGATTTGAAATCCCAGAAGCTCTATAAATAGAGCTAAGTTCTGCAAGGAAAAAACAAGGGGAAATACTATAAAAAAATAAGTAAATAATCACAATCCTCCTTGACAGAGGAACTAACAACAAACATAAAAAAAAAAATTAAAAAAAAACATCAAAAATGAAATTCTCAATCTAGGAAGTTTGAGTTTTTTTTGAAAAATCTGGGCTTGGAAAAGTGTTTAGAAAGCAAAAAGGATAATTTGGGGAATTTTTGGGATTTTTGAAAAATTTTTTAGGTCGCTGGAAACTGGAAAAGTCTAAATTTTATGGTGACCGTTGAATTTTTCGGCCACCAGAATCTGGGGATCTTTGAATTTTTTGATGCCGTTGAAGATTTCGGTCATCGGTGCACGGTGACAATTAGTTGGAATCTGGATTGCCATGGCGGCCGACGAGGGGTGCTGGGTTTTAGAAAGAGAGACTCTGGGGTAGAGAGAGAGGGGGAAAGAAGAAAATAAGAAAAAATCTAATTTTGGCCTATTTATAGGCAATCTAAAACAACACCGTTTTGGGCATCTGAGCTGAGCCCCACCCGTACAAAATCCGCGCATAGACCCGTGCATCAACCCGACTCGTTTCGTAGGTTTTTTCTTTTCTTTTTCTTTTTATTTTCTATTTTGATTTTGATTTTGGTTTATTTTATGTTATTTTTATGTTATTTTTTTATATAATATTATTGTTATTTTATATTATTGCTAGTAATAATTTTTTTTAGAAACAAATAAATAAATAGAATAAAAATAAAACTGAAATAAAATAAAGACCTAAAAATATAATATGCAAAAAAAATTAATACTAACTTTTTAAGGAAAATAAAATTTTATTACAAGAAAAAATATTGTTTAAATTTAACCAAAGAGTTGGGATAATTTTAAAAAATAATTTTTGCTAGAAATAAATTATAAAAATGATAAATAAAATAAAAATAAATTGTTTAAATGAATCTTCTAAATGTAATTTTTAAAAGAAAGCTAAAAGAGTTTAGTTTTCTTTAATTATTACAAGTAAAAATAATTTTTTCAGATTTCATCAAAGAGTTGGAATAATCCAAAATTATTTTTACTAGAACAAAGGTTCATTTAAACAATGTAAAACAATAATAAAAATGAAAAATAATAATAATTAATATTTTGAAAATTTAAAAAAAAAAGTAAAAATTGAAAGAGTTCGATTTTCTTTAATACGAGTAAGATATAAATATTTAGATTTCTCCAATGAGTCGGGATAATCTAAATTTTATAGTAAAAATAATTAATAAATAATAAAATGTTTTTTTTAAATAATCATAATAAATATTAATTAGTAAATTCCTTCAATTATAAAAAAAATTGATTTTATTTAGGATCTTATCAAAAAGTTGAAATGATCCTAAAACTTGTTTAAAATTTTAAGATTTCACCGAAGAGTCGGGATAATTTTAAAACTTGTTTAATAAATTTTGGAAACTCACCAAAGAGTCAAGATGTTCCTAAAATCTTTTTTTTTAAAAAAATAAATAAAATATCTTATGACGAGATTTCAAGAATTTTTTGAATGGTCTATTTTCTCAAAATATTTTCTAAATAGTGATTTTCTATAAATTCCATCAAAGCATTGGATAATTTATAGAATATAAAAACAATAATATTAATACTAATTTCACAAGAAAAAAATTTTTTAAAATAAATTTTAAGAAATTAAATTTAAACATAAAAGACTGTGTCATCAAAATTATAGGATTACACACGTTTAATTGGTATCGTTCTTTGAACGGGCGATGTGAAGGTGCTAATACCTTTCTCACCGTAACCGTATTCCCAGACCTAACCTTGATTTTGTAGACCTAAACTTCTTTTAGTAATTCTTAATTAATTTTAAGATTTTTACTAAAAGATTATATTTTGGTGGCTAATCACACCCTACAAAAAAAAAATTGGTGGCAACTCCGAAAATTTTTACCAAGTCTAGCGGTTGAGTCCTCCCAGACGAAAAATCATTATGACACAAACCCTCCACCATTGACTCCAAGAGATTTAGGCCAATCTGAAAGGATTTTTTTTCTTATAAATGCATTTTATTCATTCTAAAAGCAAACCAAGTTTGCTACAAACTTGTTCAACCGAAACATTACAAATTTACAATACACTTAACTAATAAGTCCCCAAGAAACAAAGAAACTATAGTTCCTAGAGGATACACTTGCTGAGAGGAGTTATAAATCCTTAGTTGAAATACCTCCTTGATACAAGCAACAACAGAATCAACACTGCAGGAGGATCGGCCCCTGGAAGGATCATATCTTCAATCTCCTGCACAATTAAGAACAAAAAGCCTCATGTTCTCTTGTACTTTAAAAATGATAAGTTACAGTTTGAGTGATTCTGGGGTTACAAGAAAACCTTTTCGGATGAAGGAATTTTGGGCGAAATGGGGGAGAGTTGCTTTACTATCTACTCCAACTTTTGCACTTCTTTCTAAGTAGTTTTTCATAGTTTATAAGAAAGACATAAAAAAATTAAAAAAATCAACAACCTGGAGTTGACGTGGCTTTTTAAGAGCCCGACTGTTGAAAAGCGAGTGTAAGTATGACTGTCGCTAGCAGTTCTCAAACAAAATAGCAAGATAAAGTCTTAGGAAAAAATAGCAAGCAATAATCAATTACTTTCAATAATAATAATAAGTTCACATCACTCACAGCAAATAATTGTATTTTAAAAAGTGTTTTCTATAATTTACATATAATATATAATACATAATAAAAAAGAACATATTTTCTTACTTTTAAAGAGCAATTCCAGAAAATATGGTTTGCATGAGGGTAAGTAGAAGGATGACTGCAGCAGCAAAAACGGAAATAAGTGCCCAAGGACTGTTGAAATAGTTGTGATTCAAGTTGGCAAGCCATCTGTTCCGGCGTCTTCTGCGATATGCGTTCACTTCGCTAAATACTTCACGGTAGTAGTAGCAGTCTGGGGAGTAGGCTACTGAGTCAATAAGCCTATTAAACATGGTAGCAACTGCTTCATCATCACCTAAGAAATTGTCAACAATTCCACAGTGTGCGAGTATTTCCACATCTTTTGCAGAGTTAATAAGACAGTCCATGAATAGGGCATAATCCGTTATATAACTTATACCTCCGCACGGGGAAAGCTGCTCCAAGGCAATGAGATTTGGAAGCATATAGTTGTTGAGTCATCGATTTTCAAGGTTGGGATTTTCAGAGTCCCTTTTTCAAACTTAATATCAAACAAGCTCTCTCCCCTCACCTTTTTGAACTTGATTCCAGCCTCTTTGAGTTCCGTGGCACAACGTGTGAGCCTCGTATCCATTTTTCCTATTCTTTGATTGGCCTCAATTTCTATAGGTGACGGGCACCAGTTTTTATGCATCAAGTCCAGTAGATGTCTGATTTCACCATTCAAGTGTTCAGAAATCCTTAAATCTGATACTGCGTCCTTGCAGAATTCCAAAATCATTCTAGTGAAAAATTCCCCATCGGAAAACTCAATCATCTCAAGTAACTTCAATACAACAAAGAAGGGAATTTGATTTTCAAGTAATAACAAATCATGGCGTAAGGAGTAACGGAAACCAGTCACCTCAAAAATGGGGTCATTGTCGACCGTCGATGATATGCAAGAATACATCCGAATTAGCTGAACAATAAAGCAACCATCGAGGAGCATCATTTCGATGAAACCTTCTGATTCAAGTTTTACGGGGTCTGTATAGCAATTGCGAGCTCTTGTCTCTAATCCTCTCATTGCCTCAATATATCTTGAGACATCATTGATCTCATCTCTTTCTTCAAGTAACTTTCGAAGATACCGAAACTTATGCTCTTCCATTGCTTCTAAGTGAACCTTACCGCGGTGGTAAGGACCGATTGCAAGTTGATGTGGTTCATAGGCCTCCTCGCCTGCGTGGCGAAGATAATTAGGCACTTTGCAAATGTAACATTCAGGTTGTATTGGGGATAACTTTTTAATCCTTTCAGTTATTTTAATAAAAATAGGATCGTCCGCCATCACTTTCTTCTGCGAATTTCAACAATCAGAATAATTATTATTACAAATAGAAATGCCAAACTTTCAAAAGTGAGCCTATCACAGATGAATTAATATGACCCAAACGGTGAAAAGCTACCACTTAAGAAAAGATTTTATGGAATTTCCATTATTTCATGTTTGCATATACCATTTTCATACTATCATTTTCTTAATTAATTTGCAAAAAATGCAAAAAATGAGACTTACTTGTTCTTCTGAAAAGAGGATGAATTACTTGGTTTCTCTGAAATTGATAAAAAATTTTGGTAGCAATAATAATTTACTAGAGTGATGACTTGACTCAATTTTTGTCTCAATTTTTGTTTCTCTCTTTGTTTTGTTGCTAGTAGCGGGCCAAGGAAGCAACAATAATTGACTTGAGCGACGACTTGGTACAACGATTTTGGGCACTTAATTTATAGAGAGAGCTTGTATGCTATCCATCACTGTGGTTTGAAAATCCATTACCCTCGACGTCATTCTAGTGTCGCAACCAAAGCTCTTGTTTATTGCATCATCAATTCATCTAACTGTGAGGAATTTAATTATTGACATTGATGTCACGCCAATGCTCTTGCTCATGGCATCATCTATTCATCCACCTGTGGGGAATTTAATTATTGACATTATTTGACTATATGATATTTTTATATTTAAAAACAGATTAAATGTTAAAAATAAGAGAACATAAGTGGTCAAAATTTAATCATCCATTAAGATACACCGTCAACTAATTATTGAATAATTATAAATCTTGAGTCCTAATTATTTTTTAACTTACAATTGTTTATAAAATTAAATTTGTAAGCATGTCCTAATACGTAGCAAATAAGAAAAACAAAAATTAGTTCAATTAACTTAGAATTATAATTCAATTGCACTTAACTATAACTAATGAAAGATTATTTAGTTGTCAACAAATAAAAATAGTCATTGTCTCAATATTTTAATTAATCAAGTTTATTTATATGTTTATAACCGAAAAAAGATTTTTCTAAAGTGAAATAAATTATTAACTCACTCTTACTGTTAATATATTAAATTCAAAATTCAAATACTAACTTTTATACTTTTTGGTTAAATCATCATAGTCTTAATAATTTTTTGACTTTTTTTTTCAATATAATACTTTAACTATTTGTAATAAAGATAGAAGGATTCTTGAAGGAAATGGTGATTACTATTAGGAAAAAGTTCATCAAATACGTCCACACCTTTTTGAATACTTTCATGCCCCTAGTCACTCAAATGATTTGACTCATCAATCATAACCCTTCAAGGAATGTGAGTTTGAATTCATACTTTAAAGTGGTGATAATCTTTTCTTGAGCAATAAGCAAAAGAGGTCAATTTTGAAAATTTATTTTGAATTAAAAAAAAAAATCAAGTAAGATGCTCTTTCAAATTTTCAATTGGTAATTCGATATGTGTCAAAATTTTGCTATGACCATAGACACAAAAATGCCTGAACCTTTTCTCTTAAGTAACCCTTGTTTCATGTCTTATGGCACAATGATTAAAACAAGCAGAATCCCTTTTTACCTAAAACAATTTATTTCACACATTTATACCTTTTTTCTTCCTTTTACCAAGAAAATGTCAAAAAATTTGGAGCCCAAAGAGCCCTTTTGAATTGTGTGATCAATCCCATACAACTTGATTTTTATCGTCAAGAGAACCTTGAGTGAAAAATAAGATGGGCCATCATAAAAAAAAAGAAATACAAAAAAAAACAAAAAAAATAAATAAATAATTTGCTCTTCTAACCAACTGATCATGTTTGAATGATGAATGGTCATCTTTCTCTATCTTTCTCATACACTTGCTACCCATTTGAGCCTATTAAATTTTTGTTCCAAAATAAACCATGGCCAAGAATTGTTTTTTACACTAAGGGACAAAATAAGGATATCTTCAAGAGTTTAACTTCAAGAAAAGAGTTTGATATCCAGAGCATCTAATATGCACCTCGGAAATAAAAGCCTAAGGTAGAAAATAAATAAGGTTTCGGTTAGAATCTCAAGAATTCAAGCAAAAAAGAATGATGAAGTTGAAGTTAGATGTTTTCAAAAAACAAAAAATAAAAACAAAAAAAGAAAGAAGAAGCAAAGAAAGAAAGACATGCTCTTCAAATATGAAAGCTAAAAAAAAAAAAAAAGAAGAAGCAAATGAAGTAATAGTTAGAATCTTAAAGAAAAAAAGACAGAATTCAAGAAAAAAAATTGCTAAAATTGAAATCAAATATTTAAAAAAAAAGGAAAAAAAGTAGTAAAGAAAGAAAGATGCCTGGCTTTTCGTTCAAAGAATGCTCCATAAGATCTTTGGCCTAATTACCCTGAATAATATATATTTTTGAGCTTGTTTATCCATTCTTTTAGAACCCTGAACCTTGGCCTACATTACACACCTTGAAAAAACCATTCTGAAACCCTAAAGATACATGCAAAAATCTTAAGTGGAGTAATTTGTTCTCGAATGCCACCTAAATGATAGAAAATCTAGAAAATTTTATTCCATTAAGCTTTTCATGCGAGTCCTTAATTTGCTTTAACAATACGATTAAAATTAATAAGTATAATAACTAAATGGGATCTTAAATATAAATAGTTGTACCTAAGCTCTACCTAGATGTTGGAGAGTCAGGTGGTCTCATTATATTTAAGAATCCGATTTCAAAATAACATTTCATTATCCTGTATAACATTTATCGAAATACATACATCTATTCATTATTGTTCGTTTTGCATGTTTACACTTTTAATTATCGTTTGCTAGCTAATTGTAGCATTATCAGTTTTTGTTACATAAAAGATTGTTATGAGAAGTATTGTTTCAAAAAATAATTTTTTAAATAAAACTAAATTAATATTTTAAAGAAAATAATTCTTAATACTCTGCATAAATGTTGGAGAGTTACCAACAATTTTCTTCCTCAAAGAATGTTATTTTCATTTTTAAGGAATGTTGTGGTAAATTTTAAATGAAAATAATTATTGCAAATTTTACCTAGATGTTGGAGAATTTAAAGTAATTTTTTAACTTAAAAATTTCCTCATATTCCTAAACAAAGAATTTTGATAAAATTATTTTTTAAAAAAAATAAAAGAGAAGTATTATTAAATGTCAAATCAAAACTATTTCATCCAACACTGAAAATAGCGCATGATTAAATGATACCAATTTATGAGCTTGTGGGGTTGCTAATATTTTCTTACACGTAACCAACTCCCCAGCCAACCTGATTTTTCATAGATTGAAATTTATCTTTTTGATAAACTTTAAATTTGCTTTTATAAAAATCTATTAAAAAGATAAACTTTTGAGTGGCCAATCACATCTTAAAAAATATTGGTGACAACTCTCTCATTTTTTTTAATTTTAAAACTTTTTACATCTGACAATCCCAAAACCGTTATGACAACATCAGATAACAAACAATGCATATTTGATTGGAGCATGAGATTCTAGAATAGAAGACTGCAAGGTTCATGCAATCATTTAAAAGATGGCATCTAGAAAGATTAAGATTTAAATTTTAATATATGTAATTTTTTATTTTATGTTAAATTTTTTTTTATATAAAACATTTAAAATTCACGTGAGAAAATGAATAGAATTTATGGGATGAAATTGTGTGGTCTAAAAACTTTTGTACGCAGAAAAGGACCAAATTGTGGTCTGAGTGACAAGGTCAATTGCATTATTGCTTGTTCTGTAATTATTTTTCAACTACTAGCCGCCGGAAGCAGCCAATTATATTTGTTGAAGAACGCCGGTATAGAGTCCATAATTTCCATTTCTTGTACAATTTCTTTAAACTATTTACTAGATTAGAATGTTTTACATCATACATTAGATAGAAAATTTTCATTTTAATGAATAGATTTAATATTTATATTAAATATTATGAATAATTATATTTTGAACAAAAATGTTAATTTATTTATAATAATTAATAATGAAAGAATTATAGCTTTTTAAATATGTTTAAATGTTTATATGTAATAGTTAATAACAAAAGTTATAATTATTATGTTTAAAATAAATGTTTATAATATGTTAAACAAACTATCTTGGTTATTGGTCATAAGGATATTATTGTTCAATAACTATGAAAGAAAAGAACTTTATGCATAATCATTTACATTATCTTTGCTTAGAGAGTTTTAAAATTTTATTATATTTTAAAGACATAATTATTTTTTAAAAAATGTTCTTCATATTTCAATGCCAAATTTTATTTTTAGTATTTATATTTCTTATAAATTTTTCTAACATTTGCAACTTCCAACAAAGAAACCAAGTGAAACACATTCGCAGGCCTGGCACTGCACTCTGAACAAGTATCAGGTATGTTTAAATCTAAAAATTTTAAATTACAACTGATCATGCTTGTCTCATTAATATAGGGTTTTTTTTCCTGTTAAACTGTAATTTAAAAAATATTTTCTCATTTTCTCTAATTTTCTCATTGCCTAAACATATTTTATTTTGAAAAAATATATATAAAGTATAAAGTCTTGCATATTTTAGTTTTTATTTTTTAATTCAAGTGTTTAGGTTGGTGTTTTTTTCTTTGGTAAAAAAGGTTTAGGTGAAAGGAAACTATTTTTTTCTAGATCAAGACATATCGCAATTTTTAGTAAAAATTTACATTAGATTTATTATCTACAAAGATGACTACTGGTTAAATGAATCAATCATAAATTCCATAAGTGAACTATTTAATTCATACCAACTTAATCAACTCTTATTATCAAGTTGGATAATTTTATATTCAAGTTATTGTATTTATCAAATATTATGGTTTTAAGTAGTTTTAAATTGAGTTATTTTGAATTCGAATTGTTACACATATTGAGTTATTTTAAAGTTAGTGTCAATAGATTGAACTATTTCGAAATCACATTTGATGTTTTAAAATTCATGTTACTACGAGATGATTTATATTTTGAGAAATTTAAGATTGTACTCTTGTTTAATCTTCTATGTTTTACCTATAATTATTACTAGCTATATTAATCTCACTTTTGCATGAATATTACATATTTAATTATTTTTAAAATATCACTTTTATGGACTTCCAATATCATATTGATTAGATAATATTTTCATGTATTTCTAAAAAACAAACCTTAAAATATAATTAATATTAAAAATAGTAAAATATCATTACGATAAAGAATATTTTGTTTTTCACAATACTAAAATATTAAATTTAATTAATAAATGCATAGGTTTTGAGTTTAATTAATAGTAAGAAATATATCTTTATTATTAGTATTCTAATATGTATAATTTTTCGTAATATATATATGCATGTAATTTTGTTGTATACACACTCGATATAATTTGACTTTGAAATTGCAACAAAAATCATAAATGGGGTTTAAAACCACTGGCAAGAGAAAAAAAAAAAAAAAAAAAACTAATCACTTAATCGGGTAAAGAAGTTAGCTGGTTATAAGTTTAGAAGTGTGCGGTGTAGAAGTTAGCCATTATTGAACAAGTTAATATTAGATATAGCGATGGTATATAAATATTATATATTATCAATTGATCAGATGATAAGATTTTATTAATAAATAAAATTAAAAATCATTATTTTTTAATATAAATATTAATAAATTTATTTAAATTTAATTAATTACTAAAATAATTTATTTTAAAAATATAATTATTTTTAATTTTATTTATTAATAAAATATCACTGCATAAAATTCATTAACTGTGTATATACAGTATCATTCCATCAAATATTAACCCTATTGAGCCAAGACAATAAGGAAAATGTAGAGAGTTGTGGGACGATAAATTTGGTTGACGAAGACGAAGGGAGTAAGGAGCGGCAACTGCATGAAACAGGCGCTGTCCCCAGGCTCCATAAATCATTCACTGCCACTCACTCAGAGGTAAGAGAAATACAGATACTATTCTTTTTTTGTAAATAAAATTCAGGGTAGATAGGTTAACTATTACATATAAACATTTGAACATATTTAAATAATTATAATTCTTTCATTTGTAATTATTATTTGTTCAAAATATAATTATTCAAAATATAAATAATTAACATAAATATTAAATTTATTTATTAAAATAAAAAAATTTTATCCGATGTGTAATGTACAACATTTTAAATTATTAACAGTAAAAAGCTAAAGAAATTGTATAAGAAATGAAAATTATGGACTCTATACAGGCATTCTCGTAGCCCGAATGTCCTGTCTGAGGCATCAAAGCAATGAATTTTCAACAGATACAGTTGGCTGCCGACGGATCGTTAGTAGTTGAATAATAATTACAAAACAAGCAATAATGCAATTGACCTTGTCACTCAGTCCACAACTTGGTCCTTTTTTGGGTACAAAAAATTTTATATCACACAACGAACAGATAATTCCCTTTCATCCCATAAATTCTATTCATTTTCCGACGTAAATATTAAATTTTTTTATAAAAAATTCGAACATAAAATAAAAAAAAAGTTGAAGATATAAAAATTTAAAATTTAACTTTATTAGATGCTATCTCTTAAATGATTGCATGAACCTTGCAATCTTCTATTCCAGAATCTCAATCTCCAGTCAAGTATGCATTACTTATTATCCGATATCCATCTTTAGATCCCAAATTACTGCCTAATGTCAGAGTCTCTTTTTAAAAACCCTACACAAATTTTTCTGCAGGCTGTTCTGGTCAATAATGAAATAAGGAAAGACAAAATAAAAAAGAATGAGTTGAAGGAGTAATCCTTGTATTAGGTGCAAATTATTACAATTTTGCAAGCTGGCAGAATGAACTATAATTTTTTTTAAAAATTTTGTGAAGATATGTATATACCATTTGGAAGTCAGTTGTTTTGCATGTTCTGTCGTCCATTTGCCATCGCAATGGTTCAATCAAAATAGTTTGATCTAGTTTAGTATTAAAGTTGCGGTTTAAAAAGTTCGATTTAAAAAATGTATTTAAAAATGTTACTAAAAATGTAATTTAAAAATTTTAAGTATTTAATATTATTATGAAAAAATATTGTTTGTGTACTAAAATATTTAAAAATATATATGTATAAAATAATGAAACTTTAAAACTATAGAAATAAAAAATAATTTTACCTTTCAAAGTACTTTTCAACCGCAACACACCTCTAAAAGTTTTTGCTTTTGATTTGTAAAACCTAGCTTTTTAACCGCAAAGCTTAATATTGAGGTTGTGGTGGAAAGACGAATACACTTTTAGACGGGGGCTAAATGTTACTAAACAGGTGAACTGCACTTTAGAGTTTCATGCACTTTCAAGAATTAAAAGGCATAACGAATATATTTCGTTTATTGTGCTTCATTCTCGCACTTACAGGATAGAAGTTAAGATCTTATAATTATAGTAAAATTTTTGCAATCTCATAATTCTTTTCTAGGTTATAGGTAATTTATCTTAATTCTTCATTAACTTCCAGTGGCGAAGGCAGGATTTTAAGTTAAAGAGCATCAAACAAAAATCAATCTGTAACTTAAAATTTTTTATTTAGCATAGAATAAATTATTATTTTATTAAAAGTTATAAAAATATGTCTAAAATATAACATTCCATACACATAATCATAAACAACATACATAAAAAAAGTCAAGTTAAGATAAACAAAACTTCAGCTATATTAATTAATTGTTTTAAATTTTAATTAATATTTTGTATAGTAGTATTTATTTAGAGTAATGAAGTGAAGTTAAGATATTTTTATATAATTATAACAATCAAATAAATGTTTAACTAGTTTTTTTTAACATATATCTAATGCATAAAGTTTAAATCAATAACATATCTAAAATAATTTAATGAAAAATAAAATTAAGTAATTTATTTCATTATATAAAACAATATGGATATTTAATTTTAGGCTAAAGGATAAAAAAAGCTATTGAACTATAATTAAAAAATCATTTAAGCTCTTATTTTTTTAATTGCAATCAATCAACTCTTCTAATATTTAGTTGTATCTAATTAAACCCTTATTTGGATGAAAAAGTTAACAAAATTAATTTTTTTGGCAACTAAGATAAAATTCCATGTGACAACAATAAAATAGATGAAAGTTTATATGTGAAAATTAAATAAAATAAAATTTTCCTTTTTTTTTTCCTTTTCTTCTCTATTTTCTTTCCTCTTTTTCTTTAAAATCCCTCTAAGGGTTTAATTGATTGTAGTTTGAAGATTGATTGATTCAATTTTGCCATGTAATTAAATTTAATCTGATTAAGGGTTTAATTAGTGGAAATAGAAGATTAAAGATTCAACTGATTGTAATAAAATATTAAAATTTTAAATATTTTTTTAATTATAATTCAGGGGCATTTTTGACCCATTAGCCTTATTGTTACAAAAGTAAAAATAAAATATATATAGATATATATAGTTTTCACACTGTTTGCATGCATACATCAAAATTTGCACTTTTTTATCATAAATATTGATAATTTTCTCAAATTTAAATTTAAAAAACTTATAATTTACTATTAATGGCTTCAAAACCATAAGATAAAGGTGCAATAGTCTTATCATGGAAGAAGTTTTAACCAGCCTTTGTATTGTCCTTATAATATGCTCTTGGGAAACAATAATACATTTCTTTTGCAATAACTATGGTGGTTTGGTGTTGGGTTTAGGCCTTTGAGGATTAAGATTTGTTGTCTTTTTGTTCTATCAATCTTACATTTTTTTAAAACTTTTTTGCTAAGTTCTTTTTAGAGTTTTGACTTTTTAATGTGGATCATATTTAATAAAAACATTTTTAAAATTTTTTGAATGATAACTAAACTATTAAATGTTAATATTTTTGCAAATTGATTGGATTTATAAATTGAATTTTTTAATTTAAAATTAAAAGTTTTATAATAACAAAAAACATATTTTATTTTCTACAGGGGCCATTTGTATGTTTTAGAGGAATACTTATAGATTTACAACATATCTAAATAAAAGTTTCAGAAAAATGTTGGGGGGGGGGGGGGGGGCATGGCCTACCGCATCATTGTCTTGTCGACTTCGTTGTCTTTTCTAATTTAATTTAGGATGTAAATGGTAAGATTTACGAGATGGAAGAAGTGACCTTTTTTTTTTATTTAGTTGAAAACTGAATTGATCTCAGTTTGTTTAAGGGAAAATTTTATAAAATAAACATAAGTAAAGACAATAAAATATATTACTTAAAAATAATCAATTTCAAAATAAAAAAAAAATACATAAACACAATTTATGCAAATTTCTAGATGAGATTAGGCATCTGAAAATTAAGAATGAAGTCAGAAGCCAAGTCCAAAAGTAAATTAAGCGTTTATGCTCTAAGTCTCTAACGCTCAAATCATTGAAAAGGATAAGAAAGAAGAAAGGAGTGCGATTGCAAAAGTTAAAAGAAAAATGAGAGAATAAAAGTCGGATAATTATAGTTGAGTCCAGGTGGCAAACCTCTCCCTAATGTGGCATAGGTCATGGTTGAAGTGGCCTAACATTATTTAGTACTCGCAGAGTAGCATGTCATTCGGGCCAGGTAAGCAGAGCATGGGATGAATGGATTATCCATGTCAGCTATCGGACCCAAAAATTTCGAGAAATTTTTTCCCACAACGGTCTACCACATTAAACAGGTCAAATGACCAAAATACGCTTTAACCAGAACAACTAAAATGCCCTAAGACCTTAAAAATAGGGTAATCCTATTTACATCCCATTTTTTCCTCTTTACACCCCATTTCTCTCTACACCCGACATTAAAAAATCCAAACCCAATTTTTACTTAATACACCGATATCACCTAATTACAAACTTCCCTAAATAGCCTCTACCTCTCACCCCTTAAACTCTTATCATTTCACATCATCTCTTACACTGTTATCTCTAACTTTCAAACCCTAAAAATCAACCTTTTAATCACTAACTTTTGGAGAAAATCAAGTCACCGAACTTCAATTTAGAGTCAATATGTCTTTGATTTTGTTTGATCTTGGTTAAATTTATAGATTTAGCATGTTTTTGTTAAAATATTTTTGTCAAATTGTTGATTCCATATTCACATTTTTTGAAATTTTAAAAAACTTTTGGAAATACAAATCCGAAACCTTTTAAAAGTTTCTCAAAATGTAAATCCAAAAACTTTTAAAAACTTTTAGAAATGCATAACCAAAAGCTTTATTTTTGGAATGTGCAAATTTTTAGTTGAAATTGACATTTAAATAACTTAACTCATCATTTGTTTGGCGCTCTTCATCTTCACCGAAATTTTTTCAAATTTGATTTTCTATTTTGAGAATTTACAAATTAAGAAGTGTAATTTTAAAGATTTAAGGTTTGTGATTGAAAAAGGCATGGAGAAAGGATGAAAAAAAGAAGAAAAAAAGAGGAAGAGAAGGAGAAAATTATGTGTAGAGGGCTAAAAAGTAATTTACTAATGTATCTAAATAGTTTTCTTTAAGGTCAATTTTGTAATAAAAAACTTTTGGGTGCAAAAAAAATTATTAGGGTTTATTTATAAGCACTCCTAAAAATATCTCTTTTTGATGGAAATATTATTTTGCAGTTATAAACGCCTTGCATTGTGGGTTGACTTGACAATAAAAAATATAATATGATGACACAATATAAAAATGATATGAAAAAAATATAAAATTGATACTCTTTAAAATTTAGTAAAAATCATATATGAATTTAACAAAACAAAAAACAAGTATTTCATATTTTCATATTGACATGACGTATGACACGTAATTTTCGTATAAAATACGATACGAATATACAAAATGTTAATGTTTTATACAATATGAATATATGACTTATTAGATCTAATTAATTAAAGGGGAACAAAAATTGTATCAAGTCATTGCTCATGTCAATAATAAATTATTGCCACCCTGGCTCGCTCGTAGCAACTAAATAAAGAAAGAAACAAAAATTGTACCAAGTCGTCACTCAAGTTAATTATTATTGCCACCGAAATTTTTTATCAATTTCAGAGAAACCAAGTAATTCAACCCCTTTTCACATGAACAAGTCTCATGTCATGCATTTTTCGCAAATTAATAAGAAAATGATAAGTCTCATGTAATGCATTTTTCACAAATAAATTAAGAAAATGATAGTATGAAAATGGTATTTGCAAACATGGAATAATGGAAATTTCGTAAAATCCTTCCTTTAGTGGTCGCTTTTCTTTGTTTGGGTCACATTAATTCATCTGAGGTACGCTTACTTTTGAAAGTTTGGCATTTCTATTTGTAATAATAAGTAACCTGGTTTGTTGCAATTCGTAGAAGAAAGTGATGGCGGGCGACTTGTTTCGATTAACATAACTGAAATGATTGCAAGATTATCTCCTATACAAATAAAAAATATGATATGATGACATGATATGAAAATAATACAAAAAAAATATAAAGGTGATACTGTATAAACTTTAATAAAAATCATATATGGATTTAACAAAATAGAAAACATGTATTTTATATTTTCGTGTTAACACGAATTGTGATATATAATTTTCATATAAAATACAATACGAATATATAAATTGTTAATGTTTTATACAATATGAATATATAACTTATTAGATCTAATTAATTAAAGAGAGAAATAAAAATTGTATCAAGTCATTGCCCATGTAAATTATAAATTATTGTCACCTTGGCTCGCTAATAGCAACTAAATAAAGAGAGAAAGAAAATTTGCACCATGTCGTCACTCACGACAATTATTATTGCCATCGAAATTTTTTATCAATTTCAGAGAAACTATGTCATTCAACCCCTTTTCACATGAACAAGTCTCATGTCATGCATTTTTCGCAAATTAATAAGAAAATGATAAGTCTCATGTCATGCATTTTTTGCAAATAAATTAAGGAAATGATAAGTCTAATGTAATGCATTTTTCGCAAATAAATTAAGAAAATGATAGTATGAAAATGGTATTTGCAAACATGGAATAATGGAAATTTCGTAAAATCCTTCCTTTAGTGGTAGCTTTTCTCTGTTTGGGTTACATTAATTCATCTGTGGTAGGCTTACTTCCCCTTTTCACATGAACAAGTCTCAGGTCAAGCTTTTTTCGCAAATTAATAAGAAAATGATAAGTCTCATGTCATGCATTTTTCGCAAATAAATTAAGGAAATGATTAAGTCTAATGTAATGCATTTTTCGCAAATAAATTAAGAAAATGATAGTATGAAAATGGTATTTGCAAACATGGAATAATGGAAATTTCGTAAACTCCTTCCTTTAGTGGTAGTTTTTCTTTGTTTGGGTCACATTAATTCATCTGTGGTAGGATTACTTCTCCTTTTCACATTAACAAGTCTCATGTCAAGCTTTTTTCGCAAATTAATAAGAAAATGATAAGTCTCATGTCATGCATTTTTCGCAAATAAATTAAGAAAATGATTAAGTCTAATGTAATGCAATTTTCGCAAATAAATTAAGAAAATGATAGTATGAAAATGGTATTTGCAAACATGGAATAATGGAAATTCCGTAAAATCCTTCCTTTATTGGTAGCTTTTCTCTGTTTGGGTCACATTAATTCATCTGTGGTACGCTTATTACTTTTGAAAGTTTGGCATTTCTATTTGTAATAATAGTTAACCTGGTTTTCTGCAATTCGTAGAAGAAAGTGATGGCGGACGACTTGTTTCAATTAACATAACTGAAATGATTGCAAGATTATCCCCTATACGAAAAGCCATAGAGACAGAATAACTCAAAAGAAAAAAAATTTTGAACTAGGGGTGTTTATATTTTTATTGGGTAGTAAGTAGAAGAAAACTATTTGTGACGTTGGGTACGTAGAAATGTGAGTTAATATTTCTCTGTTTATTTAGATTTAATAATTTATGTATTTATATAGTGTAAAATATTAAAAATTTATATATTTGCATCATATTTTATATAAAAATGACGTATTACAATTTATGTCAATACAAAAATAGGAAATACATATTTTTTGTTTTGTAATAAATACTAATATACAAAATGTTACTTAAATTTTAAAATAATTAATTAATATAGTTGAAGTTTTATTTATCTTAACTTGATTTTTTTATGTATGTTGTTTATAATTACATGTATGGAATGTTATATTTTAGATATATTTCTATAACTTTTGATAAAATAATAATTTATTCTATGCTAAATAAAAATTTTTAAGTTATGGATTTGATTTTAGTTTGACTCTCTTTCATTTATTCTATGCTAAATAAAAATTTTTAAGTGCATGAAACTCTAAAGTGCAGTTCACCTGTTTAGTAACATTTAGCTCCTCATTTAAAAGTGTTTTTGTCTTTCCACCGTAATCTCAATATTAATCTGGATGAAAATTTTAAGTTTTGTGGTCAAAAGGCTTGGTTTTACAGACCAAACGCAAAAGCTATTAGAGGTGTGTTGCGGTTAAAAAGCACTTTGAAAGGTAAAATTATTTTTTATTCCCATAATTTTAAAATTTTATTCTTTTATACATTTTTTTTGGATATTTTAATATACAAATAGTACTTTTTCACAGTAATTTTAAATTATTTTTTAACCACACTTTTCAAATCAAACTTTTCCAAATCATAACAACAATACTAAACTAGTCTAAACTACTTTGATTGAACCATTGCCATTGCAAATGGACGAGATCACAGAGCAAGTAAGGCAATTGTTTTCGAAATGGTATTTACATATCTTCACAGTTTTTTTTTTTTCTTTTATAAAGAATATAGCTCATTCTGCCAGCTTGCAAAATGGTAATACCTTGCACCTAATAGAAGGATTACTCCTTCAACTCATTCTTTTTTATTTTGTCTTTCCACTTGATATCACTCCTTATTTCATTATTGAGCAGACCGGTCTGTAGAAAAAATTGTGTAGGGTTGTAAAAAAGAGACTTTGACTGGGGCAGTATTTTGGGATTTAAAGATAGATATTGGATAAAAAGTAATGCATATTTGATTGGAGCTTGAGATTGTGGAATATAAGATTGCAAGCTTCATGCAATTATTTAAGAGATAGCATTTAATAAGATTAAGATTTGAATTTTAATATCTGTAATTCTTTTATTTTATATTGAAATTTTTATAAAAAAAAATAAAATTCACGTGAGAAAATGAATAGAATTTATGGGATGAAAAGGAATTATCAGTCTGATGTGTGGTCTAAAATCTTTTGTACCCAAAAAGGGACCAAGATTCGGGCTGAGTGAACAGGTCAATTGCATTATTGCTTGTTTTGTAATTATTATTCAACTACTAACCATCATCAAGAAGCCATTTATATTTGTTGAAAATTCATTGCTTTGATGCTTCAGACAGGAAATTTGAGATAGAAGAACATCTGTATAGCGTCCATAATTTCCATTTGTTATACAAATTTTTTTCTAGCTATATGCTGTTAGTAGTTTAAAATATTGTGCATCACATGTTGGATAAAAAAGATTTTATTTTAATGAATAGATTTAATATTTATATTTATTATTCATATTTTGAATAATTATATTTTAAACAGAAGCATTTATTTATTATAATTAATAATGAAAGAGTTACATCAATTTAAATATGTTTAAATATTCTTAATTAATTTCTTGATGCTTAGGTGTTAATTTCTATATATTTTTGTATATTGCTTTTCTATAATTTTTTGAAATCAAAAGAATACGAGATCTTTGTTTCCCACATCGCAGCGCGAGCAATTGATCTAGTAAATCATAATAGAAACTGTATTTTCTGTTCTCTCTTATGCTCAATGAAATTGAACTCCCACTCTCTAATGTGTTCTTTTATTATTAATATCTCAACAACGGAATTGCTACTCCAAGTAGAAACAGGGAGCATTTAAAGCAACTACTAGGCCTTGAGGCAGTCAGGTACTTGCCTTCAAGCAGATCAGCAGGCTAGTATTTGGTTGCTTTCATCGGAAACCTTAGTTATATAAACGACGGGTTCCATGGACTTGTTTGGGCTGATTTTGGGTTTTGCTAGAGGTCCAATTTGTGTACTTGATGTTTATTTGGTTTCTGTGTTCGGGTGCTTCAAACATTGGAACTTCCATGTGTATGGTACCCTTAGGAAAAATTGGGAGAAAAATGAGTTTGGAACTGGTTTTGCGATTGCTTGTGGATTGTGAATGCATATGGTTTGGAATACCATGTTGAGAACTCAAATTTATTTTTTTTGTAGTATCTACGTTGGTCTGAATTATGGTGGCCTAAGTGATGGAAATAGGCTCCGCCAAGTTTAATAGCTATCAAGGTCACTCATTCAGCAGCTCAAAATGTCAATTTTTTTTTTTTGGTAATTTAGGAGAGTACATGTTTGGTAAATTTTTTGCATGAAAAAAAATTACTTTTCAAAGTTTTTTTTTTTTGAACGACAGACTAAGAAGAATATTTTCACATTTAGCATTTCGAATCGATATTTATAGAAAAGACAAATTGTGAGGAAAATATATTATTGTATGATATTAATACTAATTTAACCTCTTTCAAATGGTTAAGTTTATTGGGAGGTCAAAGTTTAAAAATGTCCATACCACACCTCGAAAATTAAAAAAAATTCATCCACATCTCTAGTCCGAGTGACTCAACACCACCTGTATTCCTCGGTATCATTCATTTTATGCTAGATTTGGATTAATTTTATAAATAATTTTTAAATTATAATAAAATATTTAATATGATATTTAATTTTTAAAAATTTTTGATATGATATTTTAATTATAAATTTATTCATAATATTTAATTTTAATATGATTAATTTTAAATGATAATATAAAACAGATAAATTATTTTTCAAATATCATATTAATTAATAAATTTATAATTCAATATTGCTTTATAATTATTAAAATTTAAATATTACATTAAATATTTTATTATAATTGAAGGACCATTATATTAACCATTTTAGATTAGTAGGACAGGGTATAGCAAAGTCTTGGCGAGGAACCAATTGTAGCTTCGATTTCTTAGAAATATAGGAAATTGAAGTTCTGGTGTTGGTTGACAACCAAAGATCTGAAGTGAATCAACTCAGCACTAATAACACCAAGTTTGCTGATATAAAATTGTAGTTCGGAAACTGCATTGCTCGGAAAATTATAGTGGAAAACTCCACTAATTTTCAACTCTAATGTCAACCATGGCTAAAACTCAGAAATTATTTGCCTGTCAATGAAATTTTTTTATATCTGTTTTTATGGCCAATGAAATTGCCTGTCAATGGAGGATATATAATTTATGCTTGTATTATACAATATATACTTCAACCTTATCAAACTATGCTCAATTCCAAGAGATTTAGTTTTGTTCTTATTATGTTGTATCCATGAAAGCTAATGAAAAGGCCTATGAACCTGAGGTAGTTGTCATTGGTCCTTACCACCGTGGTAAAGATCACTTAAAACCAATGGAAGAACACAAAATTCGGTTTCTCCAATTGCTTCTTCAAGAAAGAAGGGAGAACAATGTCATCAAATGTGTTATGGTAATGAGAGAATCAGAAGAGAGAGCTAGAAAATGCTATGCAAAACATATAGGCCTGACACCGATGATTTTGTTGAAATGATGCTTCTTGATGGTTGCCTTATTGTTCAGCTACTGGGCAAGTTTGCTATGACCACATTGATGGATGATCCTGTTTTTAAGATAGGTGGTTTCCATGTTTTCTTATGTCCGGATTCGTTATTGGTAGAAAATCAACTTTCCCTCTTTGTTCTTCGGGGGTCGTTTCATAGTATTGAGATTCCTAATCCAGATATATTCATATAATTTACCATAAATTTCTTCAATATTATCTTACCAGGTAAAGGGTGTATCCGAAATGGCTTAAAATCAATCATGGAGATCAAGCATCTGCTACGCCTGATAATTGACTGCTGGCATCCTCCTGCATTTGAAATCGAGGCCTATAGGAAAAAGACTAAAAAGATCGAGTGAAGCTTCATGCATTGTGCGATAGAACTCCAGGAGGCTAGCATCAGGTTCAAAAAGGCTGAAGGAAACAACATTTTCGACATAAAGGTCGAAAATGGGACTGCGAGGATACCCACCTTGGAAATTGACGACCATACAGAATGTTTTCTCCGAAATCTGATTGCCTTCGAGCAGTTTTTCTCCGGAAGAAGTTTGAATCATGTCACTGATTATATGAACTTCATGGACTGCCTGATCAACTCTCCAAAAGATGTGGAATTGCTTCGTCAGCGAGGGATTATTAATAACTGGTTAGGCAATGATGAAGTGATTGCCACCATGTTTAATATGCTTGCTGACTCTGTAAGCATATCCCGTTATTCCTTTTACTTTGAAGTTTTCAACAATGTCAACATTTATTGCAGTAGACGCTGGAACAAATGGATTGCCAACTTGAAGCATAACTATTTTAACAGGCCTTGGGCATTTGTTTCCATTCTTGCTGCTGTTGTCCTCCTCCTACTTACTATGGTGCAAACTTTATTTTCAGTTCTCCCTTGTGTTAAGTAACCGCCAACTCTTACATGTATTCAGTTTTTGCTTTGTTGAGGGGAAAACGACCTCACATCTAATAGCTTTTAGAATTTATCGTGGATATACATATCTTCACAAAATTTTCTAAAGATTATAGTTCATTCTGCCAGCTTGCAAAATAGCTTTTCTTATATTGTTTTAATTGTTCTGTTTTTTTTTTTTTTTTTAGTCCTTATCTTACAATAAATCATTTATTATGATCTCTATTTAGGTCACACTTTATTTCAAAATGTTAAATTGAATAGCATTTTTCAATTCTAAAACCGAATAGAAAAAATTGAAATTCAAAATGTATATTAATAAATTATTAAATTGAAAAGAATTTTGAATAAAATATTAATTCAAATTTCAAATAGGGCACATTAAATTGTGGTGAGAAAATTACATATAATAAAAAATATAATGAATCTACTAAACGCAAAATTTGATGGATTGTCATAATGGTTTTGGAGTTGCCCAACGAATTTGGAAATGAAAAATAAAAACAGAGTCGTCACCAATCTTTTTTGGCTAGGTGCGATTAGCCACCTATTAAAATTTATCATTTTAATAAGATTTTAAAATTAATTAAAATTTATTAAAAAGATAATCTTATGATTTGTGAAATAGTCTGAGTTTAAGAGTCAATTATGTATAGAGAATGATTAGCACCCCCATAGCACTCGTTTAAAAATGGTACCACTTAACTATATGTTATCATTTGATTTTGATGGAAAACAGTCTCAATTTCAGTGTTAAAAAAATAGTTTCCTTGATTTATTTTTGTTTATTCCATTTTTGTTTTTTCCTTTAATTTTATTTAGTGCCCAAATTTTATTCAAGAAAAATAAATTAGAACATTTTTGTTGAAATAATTCTTAAAATGTTCTATTACATTGGTAACATTATAAAAACTCTTTCTCACATAGAGATTTCTTAGGCATCGCTTCTCGGAATACCTTAGGGTCTTATCTTCGGAGGCTCAAATTTATTTTTCGCAAAAAAAAAACTATGCCATGCATGCAATGTAAATGATGATACGTTAATGCACACATTTTATTTTTTATTTAGAAATTTTACTAATTTTTATTAATATTTTCATTTAAAAAATTGAAGAAAAGAGGAATTTTTATTATATTGAAAATTTTCTATAAATATACCAATACACTAGTAATATTTAAAAAATATCTTCTCACCTAGGGATTTCTTAAAGCATCTCTACTTAGAATACTTTTATAATCCCATCATCGGATAAAATTTCATTTTTTCTCATTTTTTTGTCACTTTATTATTTTTAACAAATTAGTTTATTTTTATTTTTATTTTTATAGCAAACAAAGGAAAAATTTTATTGAAAACTTTTTATAAATACTCCAATACACTGGTAGTATTTAAAAAAAATCTTCACACCTAGAGATTTCATAAGTATCACTACTCAGAGTACCTACGAATCTCACCATTTTTTTTTTACAAACCAATATTAATGGTAATTCACTAACAAGTTAGATCACAAAATGGACATTTACTTTATAAATTTGGCTCGCATTAGATCTTAAAATTAGCATTTAGACAAAAAAGTAAAGGAGAAAAATGCCAATGCATTTTATAATGTTGCCTGAGATAATAGAATTACCTATGTAATCTGCTTGCTGTTTAATATATGAAATTCCAATTTCCTCAAAAAGAAAATGAATTATCCCATCAACTTCATCAAAATTTCCATGGTTTCGATGACTCTCCTGAACCAAATCTAACTTTTTAAGCAATGATTTGGTGGTAATAGTTGATAATGACAAGAGAATGGAAGAATTGCTATGGTTGGTCATAGGCAAAGACGAGCAAACAAGGCTTGGTTGTATGCTTTGCTTGCAAAGGTTGGTTTGGATATTCTTAGCATGCAATGGGTGAAGAAACGTTTTTTTTTTTTTTTTATGGTTTTGGTTGTATAAATTGTATAATTTATATTATATTCTTTGATCTTTTAAACACCACTAAGGCTCTTTCCCCAAAAGTTTTGAGAAGATTCTTGTTTCCTTCATATAGCCTTTTTCTTTAAACACCTTTATTATTGACTTTTGGTCCTAAGGCAGCGACCACCAATCAGATGATGAAAAACTGTGGACCAGGTTTCAACTCACTCGAGCCAAATTTTGAGGTATTAATCAGAGTTTACATAATTGATTCCAAAGGTAGAAATAAAGGCACTTGTAACTGTAGAAATTTAATTTTGTTCAAGATCTTTTTAATATTATTGAATTTTGAATTGCATTTTGATATTAGGTTTTAAAAGTCATTTTTCAAGCTCAAATTTAAAGGCTCAAAAGTGTGTTTTATTTTTATTTATGGTAAAATAATAATAACATAAATTTTAATTTTTTGAAGACTATGATTTTATTTAGATTTGACATATAAAGGATTAGTTTGAATTTGGTAATTTTTAAAAATCAAGTTTCTACAAAAAAAGAAAAGAAATTTTGATGGATCTTGATAGATTTAGTTAACATTAAAATTTTTCAAATTAAAAAAGGACTCAGGGTGCAATTCTAAGGTTAGAATGAAGAAGCAATTAGCCAAGAAAATAGGAGGAAAAAGAGAGTAACAGAAGTTTGTAGCTGAAATTTAGAGAGCTTCATGCAATTTTAAAATGTTAAAAAGGAGTTAACCAAGAGTAAAGGCATATACAAAGCTAAAAAATTTATGGCCAGCAAGATTTCAATAGCCCATTTCCTTGGGCTATAAAGTTTTTTAAGTATCAAATTAATTAATAAATTTATAATTTATGTATTATATTATAAAATATTAAAATTTAAATATAATATTTTAAATTATTAAAATTTAAATATTTTATTATAATTTAAAGATCAAGGACGTAGCAAAGTTTTGGATAGGAACTAATCGTAGTTTCGATTTCTTAGAAATATAGGAAATCGAAGTTCTGCTGTCGGTAGACAATCAAAGATCTAAAGTGAATTAACTCAGCATTTATAACACCAAGTTTGTTAGGAAAATGGGGTCCAGTCCCATGTAAGTGGTTTTGGACCAAGTAAAGGCCATGGGCCTTAATCTTTTATTTTACACAGAGCCCTAGCTACTTAATAAAAAAGAGATGGGGTTGTTTTATGTGTGTGTCGAAAACCAAGCAGAGAAAGAAGAAAAGCCAAGAAAAGTAGAGAGAGAAAAAAGAGAAGGGAGAGTTGGTTGAACGGAAGTCGATCCATGGTCCGATTGAGTTGGAACCTTGTCAGGAGGTTTATGATTCAGAGTTCTACATTCTAAACGATGAAGATCGGGTTTGCAGCTCTCTAGGAACAAATCCAGGGTGTGTTTGTTGAGTCACTTATTTGGTGAGATTTCTCTAATTGTTTCTCTAGTTGTTGATTAGCTCTAGTTTTAGCTAGAGAAGAACTTTTGTATACCTATTATTTGATAGTGAAGATTTTTCTGGTGGCCCGTGGTCTTTTTCCCTCTACACTGGAGGGTTTTCCACGTAAATCTTGGTGTGCTTTATTTTTCCTGCGTATTTGATTATTGATTGTTGTCTATTGCTTCTATATTGTTGTGATTATTGCTTCAGGCGCAACAAGTGGTATCAAAGCCAACCCTATACCGTTCGATCCACGCCAAGCACCTCGAGGGAGGCAGGCAGGATGGTCAGCCTCCGTGCCGAAGGCGTCACGAGGTTGGATGCGGGAGAATGTCACGAACCTAAGGAAGAGTCATGAATCCTACATCGAACATAATAGGAGGGTCCCTGGGGTATAAAAGGGTTCACACCATCTCCGCCTTGGGAGATGCCTTTTGTAGGACAAAACCGTGAGGCCAGGGGGGCCAAAGCGGACAATACCTCACAAGGGTGTGAACCGTGATAGGAAGGCTGATCTGGGATGCCGAAAGGGTGAATACCCGGGTCCCGGAGTCGCGCGGGTTAGGAGCTTGAGTCTCGACCCGTGACAAGTGGTATCAAAGCTAGGGTTATTTTGAGACATCGATACAGAAGCAACCCAAGATAGAAGTAAATTCTGTTTGAGATCATGGAGGGTGATACAGGTTCCATGATAAAATTGACAGCATCAAATTATTCAATTTGGAAGCCTATGATGGAGGATCATCTATACTGCAAAGATTTGTATGAGCCAGTATTGGGTGATTCGGCTAAACCAGAAGATATGAAAGATGAAAGCTGGAAAAAGTTAGGTAGAAGGACGCTGGCTACAATCAGAAAATGGGTTGATATCAGCGTGTTCCATCATGTAGCACAGGATTCAGATGCTCATATTGTTTGGGAAAAATTGGTAGCATTGTATGAGAGAAAAATATGTATGAATAAAGTTATGCTTGTTAAAATGCTTACAACTTTATAGTACAGGGATGGACGATCTGTTACAGAGTACTTGAGTGATTTTCAAGATATATTTAATCGGATGACTACTATGGAGCTTAAGATGGATGATGAAATGAAGGCATTATTTCTTTTGGGTTCATTGCCAGACAGTTGGAATACTCTAATTGTGACTATTCTTAATTCAACTCCTGATTATAAGGTGACATTGGAGATGGTAAAGGACAGTATGCTTAATGAAGAAGTGAGGCGAAAAGATGTAGACCTTGGGAATCAAGCTCTGGTCACAGAGAACAGGGGTAGAAACATCGACAGAGGTCAGGACTCAAAAGGCCGTGGTAAGTCTAAACATAGATCCAAGTCTAGAGGTAAAGTAAAGTGTTTTCATTGTGGTAAGGCGGGTCATATAAAATGAAACTGTAGAATCTTAAAGCAAGAGTGAAAAGATGAGACAAGCAAGAGTTCAGATGATGGCAATGTTGCAGCAGTGAATTCAGATAGTGATTCAGTTACTTTGATTTGTACACATGGTGATTGTAATCATGTTAGTGATCCCGACATTGAGTGGATAGTTGACACAGGAGCGGCATATCATTGTGTTCTTAAGAGAGAGTTGTTTACAACTTACAAAGTAGGAGACTTTGATTGTACCAAGATGGGAAACAAGAGTGTGTCACAGATTGTTGGGATTGGTGATATTGTTGTACAAACTAGTACAGACTGCATGTTGACTTTGAGGGATGTTAGACACATTCCAGATATGAGAATGAACTTGCTTGCTATTAATGTCCTTGATAAGGAGGGATATGAAAGTTGACAAAAGAATGGACAGTGGAAGCTTCTCAAAGGATCTATGGTAGTTGCAAGGAGAAAACTATGCTGCACAATGTATAAGACATGGATGCAATTGAACGGTAACCAAGTAAATACCGTTGAATATGATGCTTCAACAAACTTGTGGCACAGGAGGCTGGCACACATGAGTGAAAAAGAGTTACAGGTTTTGGCAAGGCACTCTCTCATTCCCTTGACCAAAGGTATGTCTCTCGATTCATGTGATTATTGTTTGTTTGGTAAGCATCATAGAGTTTTTTTTCGTAAAAGTTCTCAGAGAAAAAAAAATAGATTGAAATTAATTTATTCTGACGTATGTGGTCCCATTGAGGTTGAGTCATTAGGTGGTAGCAGATATTTTGTTACTTTTATTGATGATGGTTCACGTAAGACTCGGGTGTATATGTTGAAATATAAAAGTCAGGTACTGCAGTATTTTTGAAAATTTCATGCCATGGTTGAAAGGATGACAGGATTACCCTTGAAGTGTATTCGAACTGATAATGGTGGGGAATACATATCTAAAGGCTTTGAAGAGTATTGCTCAAAGCATGGGATCAGGCATAAGAGGACAAAACCTGGAACACCGCAGCATAATGGTATAGCTGAAAGAATGAATCGCACCATTGTGAAAAAAGTCAGATGTATGTTGAGGATGGCAAAATTACCAAAGCCATTCTGGGGAGAAGTAGTCAACACAGCTTGTTATTTACTTAACAGATCACCATCAGTTCCTTTGGGCTTTGACATTCCAGAAAGAGTGTGGATAGGGAAAGATACTTCATACTCTCACTTGAAAGTTTTTGGGTGTAAAGCATTCATGCATGTGTCGAAAGAACAAAGATTAAACCTTGATAGTAAAGCTACACAGTGTGTGTTTGTAGGATATGGTGATGAGAAATTTGGCTACAAGGTATAGGATCCAGTAAAGAGAAAGACAGTCAGAAGTAGAGATGTGGTCTTTCATGAAAAAGAAACCATAGCAGACCTTGAGAAAAATGAAAAGACTACACGAGTTACTGTTGAGTGTGATATTTCAACACCGATAGGAATTTCACAGGAAAAAGCCACAGATGGTGAAAATGAGCAAGAAACAGAACTTAGGGATATAAATGAGCCAGCCACAGTTGGTGATGAGCCAGATGCTATTAGTTTTGAATAGGGGGAGCAATCCTCTCTACCTGAGAGTGTTAAGCAGGGGGAGCTACCTTCAGCATCAAGTGATGTAGAGTCTCAGCCCAAGAAATCTACTAGAGAGCGCAGGCCATCTACCAGGTATCCAAGTTCAGATTTTATTTTAGTTACTAGTGAAAGGGAGCCAGAAAGCTTTCAAGATGTACAGGCTACTCCGGATAGAGAGCACTGGTTAAAAGCAATGAAAAAAGAGATGGAGTCATTGCGAAAGAATGGTACTTATGATCTTGTTAAACTTCTAACAGAGAAGAGGCCATTAAAGAATAAATGGGTGTTCAAGTTGAAAAATGATGGTGACAAACTAGTGAGGTACAAAGCTCGATTGGTAGTAAAAAGTTTTTCTCAGAAACCAGGCATCGATTTTGATGAGATTTTTGCTCCAGTTGTAAAAATGAGTTCTATTCGAGTGGTACTAGGATTGGCAGCTAGTTTGAATCTTGAGCTTAAGCAACTTGATGTTAAAACTGTATTTTTGCATGGTGATTTGTAGGAAGACATTTATACGAATCAGCCTGAGGGTTTTGAAGTGAAAGGGAAAGAGCACTTAGTTTGCAAATTGAAGAAAAGCTTGTATGGCTTGAAACAAGCTCCGCGGTAGTGGTATAAGAAGTTTGATTCTTTTATGGTGAGTTATAGTTATAAAAGAACAGCAGCGGATTCTTTTGCGTATGTTAAACAATTCCCTAATGGTAACTTCATTATCTTATTATTATATGTTAATGATATATTGATTGTAGGACAAGATGCTAGTATGGTTTGCAGGTTGAAAGAACAATTGTCTAAGTCCTTTGATATGAAGGATTTAGGTCCAGCAAAGCAGATTCTTGGTATGGACATTATCCGAGATAGGAGAGCTAAAAAGCTATGGTTGTCACAAGAAAAGTATGTTGAACGAGTGCTTGGTAGATTCAACATGCAGCATGCTAAATCAGTTAGCAGTTCACTTACCAACCATTTTTATCTAAGTAAGAAATCTTGTCCAGTGTCTAAGGAAGAACAACTAGCTATATCTAGTATTCCTTATTCTTCTGCAGTCGGTTCTTTAATGTATCTGATGGTTTGTACAAGGCCTGACACTGCTCATGCAGTTGGTGTAGTGAGCAAATTTCTTTCTAATCCAAGGAAGGTTCACTGGGAAGCAGTGAAATGAATTTTTAGATATTTAAGGGGTACCTCAAAAATGTGCTTGACTTATGGAATTTCACAACCAGTTCTAGAAGGGTTTACTGATGCTGACATGGCAGGCGATCTTGATAGTAGGAAATCTACTTCAGGGTATTTGTTCACTTTTACAGGAGGAGCTGTATCTTGACAGTCTAAGTTATAGAAGTGTGTTGCTTTGTCAACTATAGAGGCTGAGTATATTGCAGCAACTGAAGCATGTAAAGAAATGCTTTGGATAAAACGTTTTCTTCTTGAATTGGGGTTGAATCAGAAAGAGTATGTGGTATTTTGTGATAGCCAAAGTGCTTTAGATTTGAATAAGAATATCATGTACCATGCTAGAACAAAGCACATTGATGTTAGATATCATTGGTTACGTTCAGTGATTGAAGAATAGCAGATGCTATTGAAGAAAGTCCATATTGATAAAAATGTGGCAGATATGTTGACTAAGATACTTTCCAGGGAAAAGCTTGAGCTTTGTAATAACTTGGCCAGAATGAGTTCCCTGGCAAAGGTAAGTTCCAAATGAAACTGCTATGGTAATGAATCTTCTCCTAATGGGGCTGAAGGGGGAGATTGTTAGAAAAATGGGGTCCAGTCCCATGTAAGTGGTTTTGGACCAAGTAAAAGCCATAGGCCTTGATCTTTTATTTTACACAGAGCCCTAGCTACTTAATAAAAAAGAGATGGGGTTGTTTTATGTGTGTGTCGAAAACCAAACAGAGAAAGAAAAAAAGTCAGGAAAAGTAGAGAGAGAAAAAAAAGAAGGGAGAGTTGGTTGAACGGAAGTCGATCCGTGATCCGATTGAGTTGAAACCTTGTCAGGAGGTTTATGATTCAGAGTTTTACATTCTGAACGATGAAGATCAGGTTTGAAGCTCTCTAAGAACAAATTCATGGTGTATTTGTTGAGTCATTTATTTGGTGAGATTTCTCTAATTGTTTCTTTAGTTGTTGATTAGCTCTAGTTTTAGCTAGAGAAGAACTTTTGTATACCTATTATTTGATAGTGAAGATTTTTTTGGTGGCTCGTGGTTTTTTCCCTCTACACTAGAGGGTTTTTCACGTAAATCTTGGTGTACTTTATTTTTCCTGCGTATTTGATTATTGATTGTTGTCTATTGATTCTGTATTGTTGTGATTATTGCTTCAGGTGCAATAAGTGGTATCAGAGCCAGCCCTATACCGTTCGATCCACGTGGAGCACCTCGAGGGAGGCAGGCAGGGTGGTCAGCCTCCGTGACGAGGGCGTCACGAGGTTGGGTGTGGGAGAATATCACGGACCTAAGAAAAAGTCCTGAATCCCACATCGAACATAATAGGAGGGTCCCTGGGGTATAAAAGGGTTCACACCATCTCCGCCTTGGGAGGCACCTTTTGTAGGATAAAACCGTGAGGTCAGAGGGGGTCAGAGCGGACAATACCTCACAAGGGTGTGAACCATGGTAGGAAGGTTGATCTGGGATGCCGGAAGGGTGAATGCCCGGGTCTCGGAGTCGCGCGGGTTCGGAGCTTGAGTCTCGACCCCTGACAAGTGGTATCAGAGCTAGGGTTATTTTGAGATATCGATACAGAAGCAATCCAAGATATAAGTAAATTCTGTTTGAGATCATTGAAGGTGATACAGGTTCCATGATAAAATTGACAGCATCGAATTATTCAATTTGGAAGCCTATGATAAAAGATCATATATACTGCAAAGATTTGTATGAGCCAGTATTGGGTGATTCGGCTAAACCAGAAGATATGAAAGATGAAAGCTGGAAGAAGCTAGGTAGAAAGACGCTGGCTACAATCAAAAAATGGGTTGATATCAGCGTGTTCCATCATGTAGCACAGGAGTCAGATGCTCACATTGTTTGAAAAAAATTGACAGCATTGTATGAGAAAAAAACAGGTATGAATAAAGTTATGCTTGTTAAAAAGCTTGCAACTTTACAGTACAGGGATGGACGATCTGTTACAAAGCACTTGAGTGATTTTTAAGATATATTTAATCGGATGACTACTATGGAGCTTAAGATGGAGATGAAATGAAGGCATTATTTCTTTTGGGTTCATTGCCAGACAGCTGAAATACTCTAGTTATGACTGTTCTTAAATCAACTCCTGATTATAAGGTAACATTGGAGATGGTAAAGGACAGTATACTTAATGAAGAAGCGAGGCAAAAAGATGTAGACCCTAGGAATCAAGCTCTGGTCACAGAGAACAGGGGTAGAAACATTGACAGAGGTCAGGACTCAAAAGGCCGTGGTAAGTCTAAACATAGATCCAAGTCTAGAGGTAAAGTGAAGTGTTTTCATTGTGGTAAGGCGGGTCATATAAAATGAAACTGTAGAATCTTAAAGCAATAGCGAAAAGATGAGAAAGGCAAGAGTTCAGATAATGGCAATGTTGCAGCAGTGAATTCAGATAGTGATTCAGTTACTTTGATTTGTACACATGGTGATTGTAATCATGTTAGTGATCCCAGCATTGAGTGGATAGTTGACACAGAAACGGCATATCATTGTGTTCCTAAGATAGAGTTGTTTACAACTTACAAAGTAGGAGACTTTGGTTGTACCAAGATGAGAAACAAGAGTGTGTCGCAGATTGTTGGGATTGGTGATATTATTGTACAAACTAGTACAGGTTGCATGTTGACTTTGAGGGATGTCAGACACATTCCAGATATGAGAATAAACTTGCTTGCTATTAATGTCCTTGATAAGGAGGGATATGAAAGTTGACAAACGAATGGACAGTGGATGCTTCTTAAAGGATCTATGGTAGTTGCAAGGGGAAAACTATGCTGCACAATGTATAAGACATGGATACAATTGAACGGTAATCAGGTAAATACCGTTGAAAATGATGCTTCAACAAACTTGTGGCACAGGAGGCTGGCACACATGAGTGAAAAAAGGTTACAGGTTTTGGCAAGGCACTCTCTCATTCCCTTGACCAAAGGTATGTTTCTCGATTCATGTGATTATTGTTTGTTTGGTAAGCATCATAAAGTTTTTTTTCGTAAAAGTTCTCATAGAAAAGAAAATAGATTGAAATTAATTTATTCTGACGTATATGGTCCAATTGAGGTTGAGTCATTAGGTGGTAGTAGATATTTTGTTACTTTTATTGATGATGCTTCACGTAAGACTTGGGTGTATATGTTGAAATATAAAAGTCAGGTACTGCAGTATTTTTAAAAATTTCATGCCATGGTTGAAAGGATGACAGGATTACCCTTGAAGTGTATTCGAACTGATAATGGTAGGGAATACACATCTAAAGGCTTTGAAGAGTATTGCTCAAAGCATAGGATCAGGCATGAGAGGACAGAACCTGGAACACCGCAGCATAATGGTATAGCTGAAAGAATGAATCGCACCATTGTGAAAAAAGTCAGATGTATGTTGAGGATGGCAAAATTACCAAAGTCATTCTGGGGTGAAGCAGTCAACACAGCTTGTTATTTACTTAACAGATCACCATCAGTTCCTTTGGGCTTTGACATTCCAGAAAGAGTGTGGACAGGGAAAAATGCTTCATACTCTCACTTGAAAGTTTTTGGGTGTAAAGCATTCATGCATGTGCCGAAAGAGCAAAGATCAAAGCTTGATAGTAAAGCTACACAGTGTGTGGTTGTAGGATATGGTGATGAGGAATTTGGCTACAGGGTATGGGATCCAGTAAAGAGAAAGATAGTTAGAAGTAGAGATGTGGTCTTTCATGAAAAAGAAACCATAGCAGACCTTGAGAAAAATGAAAAGATTACACGAGTTACTGTTGAGTGTGATATTTCAACACCGACAGGAATTTCACAGGAAAAAGCCACAGATGGTGAAAATGAGCAAGAAACAGAACTTGGGGATATGAATGAGCCAGCCACAGTTGGTGATGAGCCAGATGCTATTAGTTTTGAGCAGGGGGAGCAATCCTCTCTACCTGAGAGTGTTGAGCAGAGGGAGCTACCTTCGACATCAAGTGATGTAGAGTTTCAGCCCAGGAGATCTACTAGAGAGCGCAGGCCATCTACCAGGTATCCAAGTTCAGATTTTATTTTAGTTACTAGTGAAAGGGAGCCAGAAAGCTTTCAAGATGTGCAGGCTACTCCGGATAGAGAGCACTGGTTAAAAGCAATGAAAAAAGAGATGGAGTCATTGCGAAAGAATGGTACTTATGATCTTGTTAAACTTCCAACAAGGAAGAGGCCATTAAAGAATAAATGGGTGTTCAAGTTGAAAAAGGATGGTGACAAACTAGTGAGGTACAAAGCTCGATTGGTAGTAAAAGGTTTTTCTCAGAAACCAGGCATCGATTTTGATGAGATTTTTACTCTAGTTGTAAAAATGAGTTCTATTCAAGTGGTACTGGATTGGTAGCTAGTTTGAATCTTGAGCTTGAGCAACTTGATGTTAAAACTGTATTTTTGCATGGTGATTTGCAGGAGGACATTTATATGAATCAGCCTGAGGGTTTTGAAGTGAAAGGGAAAGAGCACTTAGTTTACAAATTGAAGAAAAGCTTGTATGGCTTGAAACAAGCTCCGCGACAGTGGTACAAGAAGTTTGATTCTTTTATGGTGAGTTATAGCTATAAAAGAACAGCAGCGGATTCTTGTGTGTATGTTAAACAATTCCCTAATGGTAACTTCATTATCCTATTATTATATATTGATGATATGTTGATTGTAGGACAAGATGCTAGTATGGTTTGCAGGTTGAAAGAACAATTGTCTAAGTCCTTTGATATGAAGGATTTAGGTCCAGCAAAGCAGATTCTTGGTATGGACATTATCCGGGATAGGAAAGCTGGAAAGCTGTGGTTGTCACAAGAAAAGTATGTTGAACGAGTGCTTGGTAGATTCAACATGCAGCATGCTAAATCAGTTAGCAGTTCATTTGCCAACCATTTTCATCTAAGTAAGAAATCTTGTCCAGTGTCTAAGGAAGAACAACTAGCTATGTTAGTATTCCTTATTCTTTTGCAGTTGGTTCTTTAATGTATCTGATAGTTTGTACAAAGCCTGACATTGCTCATGCAGTTGGTGTAGTGAGCAGATTTCTTTCTAATCCAGGGAAGGTTCACTGGGAAGCAGTGAAATGGATTTTTAGATATTTGAGGGGTACCTCAAAAATGTGCTTGACTTATGGAGTTTCACAACCAGTTCTAGAAGGGTTTACTGATGCTGACATGGCAGGCGATCTTGATGGTAGGAAATCTACTTCAGGGTATTTGTTCACTTTTGCAGGAGGAGCTGTATCTTGGCAGTCTAAGTTGCAGAAGTGTATTGCTTTGTCAACTACAGAGGCTGAGTATATTACAGCAACTGAAGCATGTAAAGAAATGCTTTGGAGGAAACGTTTTCTTCTTGAATTGGGGTTGAATCAGAAAGAGTATGTGGTATTTTGTGATAGCCAAAGTGCTTTAGATTTGAGTAAGAATACCATGTACCATGCTAGAACAAAGCACATTGATGTTAGATATCATTGGTTACGTTCAATGATTGAAGAACAACAGATGCTATTGAAGAAAGTCCATACTGATAAAAATGTGGCAGATATGTTGACTAAGATACTTCCCAGGGAAAAGCTTGAGCTTTGTAGTAACTTGACCGGAATGAGTTCCCTGGCAAAGGTAAGTTCCAAATGAAACTGCTATGGTGATGAATCTTCTCCTAATGGGGCTGGAGGGGGAGATTGTTAGGAAAATGGGGTCCAGTCCCATGTAAGTGGTTTTAGACCAAGTAAAGGCCATGGGCCTTGATCTTTTATTTTACACAGAGCCCTAGCTACTTAATAAAAAAGAGATGGGGTTGTTTTATGTGTGTGTCAAAAACCAAGCAGAGAAAGAAGAAAAGCCAGGAAAAGCAGAGAGAGAAAAAAGAGAAGGGAGAGTTGGTTGAACGGAAGTCGATCCGTGGTCCGATTGAGTTGAAACCTTGTCAGGAGGTTTATGATTCAGAGTTCTACATTCTGAACGGTGAAGATCGGGTTTGAAGCTCTTTAGGAACAAATCCATGGTGTATTTGTTGAGTCATTTATTTGGTGAGATTTCTCCAATTGTTTCTCTAGTTGTTGATTAGCTCTAGTTTTAGCTAGAGAAGAACTTTTGTATACCTATTATTTGATAGAGAAGATTTTTCTGGTGGCCCGTGGTTTTTTCCCTCTACACTGAAGGGTTTTCCACGTAAATCTTGGTGTGCTTTATTTTTCCTGCGTATTTGATTATTGATTGTTGTCTATTACTTCTGTATTGTTGTGATTATTGCTTCAGGCGCAACAAAGTTTACACAAAATTGTAGTTGGAGAACTGTATCACTTGGTAAACTATAATGCAAAACTCCACTACTTTTCAACTCTAATGCCCACCATGGCTGAAAATTCAGAAATTATGTTGGATATTGCATTAATTTATAATTTACATATTAGTCAACCACTAATTTTTCTCAGTCTTTCCCATAAAAACAAAACTAAAACAAGTTGTGGAAAGATCATGGAAAGAGAAGAGAGCATTGAAAACTTTCTAGGAAAAAAAAATACAGGCGCCCAATTTGACAAAACCGTCAACAAAGTCAACTACCATTATTTCTTCTTCCTTCTTCCTACTATTCATCTTCTGCAAATTCATCGCCTGTTTCCTATCACATTCTCTTTTCCACCAGAAATCTTTCTAGGAAATTATAACTGGATGTTTGGCACCATCTTTTCTTTTAAATCGTCCACTGGGGAATCCAAGTAATCCCATTTTCAGACTGTAACAGGTAACTAATATACAATTTTTTATATCCATTTTTATGGTCAATGAAATTTCCTGTCAATGGAGGATCTATAATATATGCTTGTATTATACAATATATACTTCAACCTTATCAAACTATGCTCAATTCTAAGTGATTTAGTTTTGTTCTCATTTTGTTGTATCCTTGAGAGCTAATGCTAGTAGATTGTACTATTAATAGTTATATTTATAGAAACTTGTACTATCTTTGAATTGCCGATTATAGTATAGTTAATACTGGAATGACAACTGATTTGGTGATGGTCCAATTGAAACTATACACAGTGAATTTAATCCTAATGGAACTGCTGCAATGGAGGATTTGAAATTTGATTATTCCAGCATGAGCATCTGGGGTGTTGGAAGAAGGGAAACAGGTGAGCCAATTTCATGCTTTGCAACTTGGTCTCAATTGCTCTTATTAATACTTGGCATCTTCTTTGGGACACAGTTTTCTGCAATTCATAGGAGAAACTGATGGCTGCAGAAAGAGATGACCCCGTTGCTATTCGTATACGAAAAAAGCTGCAGGCAATTTCCCCAATATCATCCGATTGTTGCATCTTTAAAGTACCTAATTATCTTCGCAAGGTAAATGAAAAGGCTTATGAACCTGAGGTACTTCCATTGGTCCTTACCACCGTGGTAAGGATCACTTAAAACCAATGGAAGAACACAAAATTCGGTTTCTCCAATTGCTTCTTCAAGAAAGAAGGGAGAATGATGTCACCAAATATGTTATGGTAATGAGAGAGTTAGAAGAGAGAGCTAGAAAATGCTATGCAGAACCTATAGGTCTCGACACCGATGATTTCGTTGAAATGATGCTTCTTGATGGTTGCCTTATTATTCAGCTAATGCGCAAGTTTGCTAAGACCACATTGATGGATGATCCTGTTTTTAAGATAGGTGGTTTCCATGGTATCTTGTACCGTGATTTGTTATTGGTAGAAAATCAACTTCCCCTCTTTGTTCTTTGGGAGTTGTTTCATATGATTGAGATTCCTAATCCAGATATATTGATATACATTACCATAAATTTCTTCAATATTATCTTACCAGGTAAAGGGTGTATTCGAATGACTTAAAATCAATCATGGAGATCAAGCATCTGCTAGGCCTGATAATTGACTGCTGGCAACCCCCTGCATTTGAAATCGAGGCCTATAGGAAAAAGACTAAAAAGATAGAGTGGAGCTTCATGCATTGTGCGACAGAACTCCAGGAGGCTGGCATCAGGTTCAAAAAGGCTGACGGAAACAACATTTTCGATGTAAAGTTCGAAAATGGGACTGTCAAGATACCAACCTTGGAAATTGATGACCATACAGAATGTTTCCTCCGGATCTGATTGCCTTCGAGCAGTTTTTCCCTGGAAGAAGTTTAAATCATGTCACTGATTATATGAACTTCATGGACTGCCTGATCAACTCTCCAAAAGATGTGGAATTGCTTCGTCAGCGAGGGATTATTAATAACTGGTTAGGCAATGATGAAGTGATTGCCACCATGTTTAATATGCTTGGTGACTCTGTAAGCATATCCCGTTATTCCTTTTACTCTGAAGTTTTCAACAATGTCAACATTTATTGCAGTAGACGCTGGAACAAATGGATTGCCAACTTGAAGCATAACTATTTTAACAGTCCTTGGGCACTTGTTTCCATTCTTGTCGCTGTTGTCCTCCTTCTACTTACTATGGTGAAAACTGTATTTTCAGTTCTCTCTTATGTTAAGTAACTGCCAACTCTTACTTGTATTCAGGATTTGCTTTGTTGAGGGGAAAACGATCTCACTTATAATAGCTTTTAGAATTCATCTGGCATATACATATCTTCACAAAATTTTCTAAAGATTATAGTTCATTCTGCCTGCTTGCAAAATAGTTTTTCTTTTATTGGTTTAATTGTTCTGTTTCTTTTTCTTTTTGAATTATTAATTATCTTACAATAAATCATTTATTATAATCTCTATTAAGGTCACAATTTATTTCAAAATGTTAAATCAAATAGCAATTTTCAATTCTTAAAAAGAATAGAAATGAAATGAAATTCAAAATTTATATCCATAAATTGTTAAATTGAAAAGAATTTTGAATAAAATATTAATTCAAATTTCAAACAGGGGCACGTGTTTAAATAGTGGTGAGAAAACTACATACGATCAAAAATATAATGGATATACTAAACCATAAATTTGATGGACAAATCATAAATCAAACGCAATGCAATAGATTTTCTAATTTCGCATCTTGGAAATGTTAAATTTTTGTGCTAGTGGTGATAAACTCTGAAGCATCGCTGAAATATAACTTACAACTAATAGAATACTTAGATAATTCATTACTTTTCAGAGAAAAAAAATAAAACATAAAGTAGAACAAAATATTTTCAATAATTCTATTTCACTCTTAAACTAATTTTACACAAAAGATAAGTGGTACTAACTTGTAATAATAAGTTCACATCACTCACAGCAAATAATTCTATTTCAAAAATTATTTTCAATAATTCACATATAATATATATATATATAGAATACATAATAAAAGAGAGTATATTTTCTTACTTTTAAAGTGCAATTCCAGAAAATATGGCTTGCATGAGGGTAAGTAGAAGGGTGACAGCCGCAGCAACAACGGAAATAAGTGCCCAAGGATTGCGGAAATAGTTATGATTTAAGTAGGCAAGCCATTTGTTCCAGCGTCTTCTACAATATGCGTTCACCTTGTCAGATACTTCACCGTAGTAGTAGGTTGAGGAGGAGTAGAATACTGAGTCAGTAAGCCTATTAAACATGGTGTCAACTGCTTCGTCATCATCTAAAAAGTTGTCAACGATTCCACAGCATGCGAGTAATTCCACATCTTTTGCAGAGTTAATAAAACAGTCCATGAATACGGTATAATCCGTGATATGACTTATACCTCCGCACGGGAAAAGCTGCTCCAAGGCAATGAGATTTCGAAGCAAACAGTTTGCGTCGTCTTCGATTTTCAAGGTTGGGATTTTCAGAGTCCCTTTTTCAAACTTAATATCAAACAAGCTCTTTCCCTCCACCTTTTGGAACTTGATTCCAGCCTCTTTGAGTTCCGTGGCACAACGTGTGAGGCTGGTATCCGTTTCTTTCGCATTTCGATAGGCCGAAATTTCTATAGGCGAAGGACGCCAGTATTCATGTATCAAGTCCAGTAGATGTCTGATTTCATTGATCGACTTTACACCATCTTCAAAAAACCTTGAATCTGGTAATGTGTACTTCAAGAATTCCAGAATCATTCTAGTGAAATCTTCCTTATCGGAAATCCCAATTATACCAAGTAACTCCAATACAACAAAGAAGGGAATTTGATTTTCAAATAATAACAAATCACGGCGTAAGAAGTAAATCAAACCGGTCGCCTCAAAAATGGGGTCATTGTCCACCCTCAATGAAATGTCAAAATACATCAGAATTAGCTGAACAATAAAGCAACCATCAAGGAGCATCATTTTAACGAAATCTTCTGAGTGAAGATCTACAGGGTCTACATAGTAATTGCGAGCTCTTGTCTCTAATTCTCTCATTGCCTCAACATATTTTGGGCCATCATTGATCTCCTTTCTTTCTTCAAGTAGCTTTTGAAGATACCGAAGCTTATGCTCTTCCATTGCTTTCAAGTGAACCTTATCGCGGTGGTAAGGTCCGATTGCAAGTTGCAGTGGTTCATAGGCCTCCTCATCTACCTTACGAAGAAAATTAGGCACTTTGCAAATGCAACTTTCAGGTTGTATTGGCGATAATTTTGCAATCATTTGAAATATGTTAATTAAAACAGGATCGTCTGCCATCACTTTCTCCTGCGAAGTGCACCGAACCAGGTTAATTATTAGTACAAATAGAAATGCCAAACTTTCAAAAGTAAGCCTATCACATATGGACTAATATGACCCAAACGAAGAAAAAGCTACCACTTTAAGAAAAGATATTATGGAATTTCCATTATTTCATGTTTGCATATATCATTTTCATACTATCATTTTCTTAATTAATTTGCAAAAAATGCAAAAAATGAGACTTACTTGCTCTTCTGAAAAGAGGATGAATTACTTGGTTTCTCTGAAATTGATAAAAAAATTTTGGTGGCAATAATAATTTACTAGAAGTGATGACTTGATACAATTTTTGTTTCTCTCTTTGTTTTGTTGCTAGTAGCAGGCCAAGGAAGCAATAATAATTGACTTGAGCGACGACTTGGTATAATGATTTTGGGCACTTAATTTATAGACAGAGCTTGTATGCTATCCATCACTACAGTTTGAAAATCCATTACCCTTGACGTCATTCTAGTGGCGCAACCAAAGCTCTTGTTTATTGTATCATCAATTCATCAAATTGTAAGGAATTTAATTATTGACATTGATGTCTCACCAATGCTTTTGCTCATGGCATCATCAATTCATCCACTTGTGGGGAATTTAATTATTGACATTATTTGACTATATGATATTTTTTAGATTTAAAAACAGATTGAATGTTAAAAATAAGAGAACATAAGTGGTCAAAATTTAATCATCCGTTAAGATACACCGTCAAACTAGTTATTGAATAATTATAATCTTGAGTCCTAATTATTTTTAGCTTAAAATTGCTTATAAAATTAAATTTGTAAGCACGTCCTAATACGTAGCAAATAAGAAAAACAAAAATTAGTTCAATTAACTTAGAATTATAATTCAGTTGCACTTAACTATAACTAATAAAAGATTATTTAGTTACCAACAAATAAAAATAGTCATTGTCTCAATATAATAATTAATCAAGTTCATTTATTTGTTTAGAACCAAAAAAAGATTTTTTTTTAGAATGAAATAATTTTACTCCATTAATTTTGGTGCATTATTATAATAATTTGTTAATATTGAAATATAAAGATATTTAGGTGGGATAATATCCAAATGGCGTCAAGCTATTAAACGTACCGGTGCAATGAAAATGCTCCCACTGCGCTCTTAAATGGAGTCCTAGTCGTCTTGATATTTAGGAATAGTATTCATTAATGGATAAAGTGACTGCTATATATATACTGAATGAAGCTATAGCCCAAAAATTAGTTCGTTGCATTGACCCTCTCACGATCCTTGATCAAGTCAATTGTACAGATGGATGTATAAAAGCTTTGAATGACGCGATAATGAGAACAAACGGTTGGTTGTTAGGATGGGAATGAACAAAGATTGTTATAAGCATAGCTTTGTGCTAATCAGTGGATAAAAACTTACTTTTTACTACAACTAAAATTACACGACCAGAATTAAAGTTGAATTTGCAAATCATATATATAAATAAATATATATTTATATATTACAACATATAAGATTATTGGATAAAATTTTATTTACGTATAATTTTGTGTAAAAATTGTTTTGATAACACGTAAGATAATTTTAAATATGCAATCAAATAATCATTCCTTCCATTATTTACCAAATAATTTTATTACATTTACGTATACTTTTATGTGTAAAAACTATTTTGACAACATGTAGGATAGTTTTAATATGCAGCCAAATAAGCATTAATTATTTCCATTATTTACCAAATAATTTTATTAAATCAATTATTCAATCTTCAAAATTTTAAAATTTAAGTTTATGTAAATCTTTCAATCTATATATAAACTTTATCCTAATTTAAATCATACAAAAAAAATATATTAACTCACTCTTATCGCTAATACATTAAATTCAAAATTCAAATACTAACTTTTATATTTTTTGGTTAAATCATTGTGGTCTTAATAACTTTTTGACTTTTTTTTTTCAATATAATACTTTAACTATTTGGATTAATTATCTGTCTCAATTTAGGAAAAAGCAGCAAGCAATAATCAATTATTTTCAAATCACTCTTAAACTAATATTACATAAAAGATAGGTGGTACTAAATTGTAATAATAAGTTCATATCACTCACAGCAAATAATTGTATTTTAAAAAGTATTTTCAATAATTTTTATATAATATATAATACAAAATAAAAGAGAGTATATTTTCTCACTTTTAAAGAGCAATTCCAGAAAATATGATTTGCATGAGGGTAAGTAGAAGGATGACTGCAGAAGCAAGAACGGAAATAAGTGCCGAAGGATTGTTGAAATAGTTATCATTCAAGTTGGCAAGCCATTTGCTTCAGCGTCTTCTGCAATATGCCTTCAATTTGTAAGATACTTCACTGTAGTAGTAGGTTGAGGAGTAGTAAAAGCAGTAGGTTGAGGAGGAGTAGAATACTAAGTCAGTAAACCTTTTAAACGTGGTAACAGCTGCTTAGTCATCATCTAAACAGTTATCAACAATTCCAAAGTGTGTGAGTATTTCCACATCTTTTGCAGAGTTAATAAGACAGTCCATGAATACGGTGTAATCCGTGATATGATTTATATATCCGCACGGGAGAAGTGCTCCATGGCAATGAGATTTCGAAGCAAATAGTTTGTGTGGTCTTCGATTTTCAAGGTTGGGATTTTTAGAGTCCCTTTTTCATACTTAATATCAAACAAGCTCTCTCCCTTCACATTTTTGAACTTGATTCCAGCCCCATGGAGTTCCATGGCACAACGTCTGCGACTGAAATATATTCTTTCTATATTTGGATGGGCCTTAATTTCCATAGGTGAAGGACACCAGTATTCATGTATCAAGTCCAGTAGATGTCTGATTTCACTGATCGACTTTACACCATCTTCAAAAAACCTTAAATCTGGTAATGTGTACTTCAAGAATATCAAAATCTTTCTAGTGAAATATTCCTCATCGGAAATCCCAATCATCCCAAGTAACTCCAATACAACAAAGAAGGGAATTTGATTTTCAAGCAATAACAAATCACAGAGTAAGGTGTAAACCAAACCAGTCACCTTAAAAATGGGGTCATTGTCCACCCTCAACGAAATGTTAAATGCATCCGAATTAGTTGAACAATAAAGCAACCATCGAGGAGCATCATTTTAACGAATCATATTATTCAAGATTTCCAAGGTCTGTATAGCAATTGCGAGCTCTTGTCTCTAATTCTCTCATTGCCCTAACATAGTTTAAGATATCATTGATCTCCTTTCTTTCGTCAGGTAGCTTTTGAAGATACCGAAACTTATGCTCTTCCATTATTTCTAAGTGAACCTTACCGATTGCAAGTTGCCGTGGTTCATAGACCTCCTCATCTACCTTGCGAAGATAATTAGGCACTTTCCAAATGCAACATTCAGGTTGTTATGGGGATACTCTTGCAATCATTTCAGTTAAGTTAATCGAAATAAGGTCGTCCGCCATCACTTTCTTCTGCGAATTGCAGCAAACCAGGTTGATTATTATTACAAATAGAAATGCCATACTTTCAAAAGTAAGCCTACCACAGATGAATTAATGTGACCCAAACAGAGAAAAGCTACCACTAAAGGAAGGATTTTACGAAATTTCCATTATTCCATGTTTACAAATACCATTTTCATACAGTCATTTTCATAATTTATTTGCGAAAAATGCATGACATGAGACTTATCATTTTCTTAATTAATTTCCAAAAAATGCATGGCATGAGATTGTACATCTGAAAAGGGGTTGAATTACTTGGTTTCTCTGAAATTGATAAAAAATTTCGGTTTCATACTATCATTTTCTTAATTTATTTGCGAAAAAAGCATGACATGAGACTTATCATTTTCTTAATTAATTTGCGAAAAATGCATGACATGAGACTTGTTTATCTGAAAAGGGGTTGAATTACTTGGTTTCTATGAAATTGATAAAAAATGTCGGTGGTAATGGTGATTGACTTGGGCGACGACTTGGTACAATTTTTCTTTTCTCTCTTTATTTAGTTGCTACTAGTGGGCCAAGGTGCCAATAATTTATAATTGACATGAGCAATGACTTGTTACAATTTTTGTTTCTCTCTTAATTAATTAGATCTAATAATTTATATATTTATATTACGTAAAACATTAATAATTTATATATTCTCATTGTATTTTATATAAAAATTATGTGTCAATAAAAAAATATAAAATATATGTTTTTTATTTTGTTAAACCCATATATTATTTTTATTAAATTTTAAACAATTTCACCCTTATATTATTTTTCATATTATTTTCGTACCGTATTACCATATTGTATTTTTGGTTTCCAGTTTAACTCATAATGCAAGTCGAACTTTTTATTGTTTTGGTGTTTGATGTGGATATCAAAGGTTATAAGGGTAAAATAATCTTTCCATTAGAAGAAGATATTTTTAGGAGAACTTTTAGATAAACCTTAATAATTTCTTTTTACACCCAAAATTTTTTTATTACAAAATTGACCTTAAAATAAAACTATTTAAATGCATTATTAAATTACTTTTTAGCCCTCTATACATCATTTTCTCCTTCTTTGCTTCTCTTCCTCTCTTTTTAGTCTTCTTTTTCTTCCTTCTTTCGTGCCTTTTTCAATCACAAACCTTAAATCTTTAAAATTACATAACTTATCTTGTAAATTGTCAAAATAGTAAGTCAAATTTGAAAAATTTCCAGTGAAGATGAAGAGTGCCAAACAAACAATGAGGTAAGTCATTTAAACGTCGATTTCAACTAAAAATTTGCACATTCTAAAAATAAAGCTTTTAGTTATGCATTTCTAGAAGATTTTAAACGTTTTGAAATTTACATTTCACAAACTTTTAAAAGGTTTCGGATTTGCATTTTTGAAAGTTTTTAAAAGTTTCAAAAAATGCAAATATGGAATTAATGATTTGATCAAATATTTTAACAAAAAATACTAAATCTAAAAATTTAACCAAGATCTAACAAAATCAAAGACATATTGACTCTAAATTGAAGTTTGGTGACTTGATTTATTCCAAAAGTTAGTGATTTGGAGGTTGATTTTTAGGATTTGAAAGAGATAATAGTGTAAGAGAGGAAAATGGGTGTGAAATGGTAAGAGGTTAGGGGGTGAGAGGTAAGGGCTATTTAGGAAAGTTTGTAGTTAGGTGATATTGGTGTGTTGAGTAAAAATTGGGCTTGGAGTTTTTAATGTTGGGTGTAGAGAGAAATGGGGCGTAAAGAGGAAAATATGGGATGTAAATAGAATTACCCAATTTTTAAGGCCTTAGGGTATTTTAGTTGTTCTGGTTAAAGGGTATTTTGGTCATTTAACCTATCTAATGTGGTAGATCATTATGGAAAAAACTTCCTCAAAATTTTTGGATCTGACAGCTGACATGGATAATCCATTCATCCCATGCTCATCTTACCTACCTCGAACGACATGCTACTCTGTGAGTGCTAAATAATGTTAGGCCACTTCAACCATGACCTCTGGCACATTGGGGAGAGGTTTGCCACCTTGACACAACTCAACCAACTTTTATTCTCTCATTTTTATTTTAGCTTTTGCGATTGCACTCCTTTCTTCCTTCTTATCCTTTTCAATGATTTGAATGTTGGAACAGAAACACTTAAACTACTTTCAACCTTGACATCTGACTTCGTTCTTAAATATTTTATTTTTCATTGTTTATACTTATGTTTATTTTATTAAAATTTTCTTAAACAAATTGAGATCAATTGAGCTTTAAACTAAATAAAGAAAGGTCACTTCTTCCATCTTGTAAATCTTATCATTTTCATCCTAAATTAAATTAGAGAAGACAACGAAGTCAACACCACATTGATATAGGGGGCCATGCCCCCCCCCCCCCCAACATTTTCTGAAACTTTTATTTAGATATGTTGTAAATCTATTAAGTATCCCTCTAAAACATACAAATGGCCCCTCTAGAAAATAAAATATGTTTTTAATGATTATAAAAATTTAAATTTTAAGATAAAAACTTCAATTTTTAAATCCAATCAATTTGCAAAAATATTATTATCTAATAGTTTAGTTATCATTAAAATAACTAAAAAAATGGTGTTATTAAATATGACCCATATTAAAAAGTCAAAACTCTAAAAGAAACCTTAGCAAAAAATTATAAGTTTTTTAAATTTAAATTTGAGAAAATTATCAATATTTATGATAAAAATGTGCAAATTTTGATGTATGCATATAAACAGTGTGTGAAAACTACATATATATATTTATATATATATTACTTTTGTAATAATAAGGCTAAAGGGTCAAAAAACACTCCTAAACTATAATTAAAAAAAATCATTTAAGCAATTAATATTTATATTGCAGTTAGTCAAGCCCTTAATCTTACATTTTAACTCAATCAAACTCTTAATTAAATGAAATTTAGTCACATTGCAAAATTGAATCAATCAATCTCCAAACTATATTCAATTGAACCCTTAGAGAGATCTTAGAGAGAAAAAGAAAAGAAAAAGAAGAAAAGTTTGCTTTTTTAATTTTAACATATATTAATTGCATCACGTGACAAATTTTCATTTATTTTATTGATATAACATGAAATTTTATCTTTGTTGACAAAAAATATTTACGTTGTTAGCTTTTTTGTCCAAATAAAAACTTAATTAGATGCAAATAAATATTAGAGGAGTTGATCGATTGCAATAAAAAGAAAAAAAGAGCTTAGGTGATTTTTTTAATTATAGTTCAAGGGATTTTTTTTATCCTTTAGCTTAAAAATAAAAATTCATATTGTTTTATATAATGAAATAAATTATTAAATTTTATTTTTCTTTAAATTATTTTTTATATATTATTAATTTAAACTTTATGTATTAGATATACGTTAAAAAAATTAGTTAAACATTTATTTAATTGATATAATCGTATAAAAATATCTTAACTTCACTTTATTATCGTTTTATACTTTAAATAAATACTATTGTACAAAATATTACTCAAAATTTAAAATAATTAATTAATATAATTGAACTTTTGTTCATCTTAATTTGAATTTTTAATGTATGTTGTTTATGATTACATGTATGAAATGTTATATTTTTATAACTTTTGATAAAATAATAACTTATTCTATGCTAAATAAAATGTTTTACGTTACGGATTTGATTATAGTTTGACTCTCTAGCTTAAAATCCTATCTCTACCATTGGAAGTCAATAAAGAATTAAGATAAATTGCCTATAACCTAGAAAAGAATTATGAGATTGCAAAAAATTTACTATAATTATATGATCTTAACTTCTATCCAGTTTAAGTGCAAGAATGAAGCACTGTAAACTAAATATAGTCATTATGCCTTTTAGCTCTTGAAAGTGCATGAAGCACTACGAACTAAATATAGTCATTGTGCCTTTTAATTCTTGAAAGTGCATGAATCTCTAAAGTGCAGTTTACCTGTTTAGTAATATTTAGCCTCCTTCTAAAAATGTTTTCGTTTTTCCAATGCAATCTCAGTATTAAACAAGATGCAAAATTTAAGTTTTGTGGTCAAAAAGCTTGGTTTTACAGACACAACGCCAAAGCTTTTAGAAGTGTGTTGAGGTTAAAAAGCACTTCGAAAAAGTAAAATTATTTTTTATTCTTATAATTTTAAAATTTTATTATGTTATACATATTTTTTGGATATTTTAATACATAAACAATATTTTTTTACAGTAATATTAAATGCTAAAAAATTTTTAGATTACATTTTTAATCACATTTTAAACATACTTTTCAAATCGAGTTTTTTAAAACCATAACAACAATATTAAACTAAACCAAACTACTTTGATTGAACTATCGCAATTGCAAATGGAGGAGATGATAGAGCAAGGAAGGCAACTGATTTCAAAATGGTATATACATATCTTCACAAATTTTTTTTTTTTTATATATAGTTCATTCTGCCAGCTTGCAAAATGGAAATATCTTGCACTGTGTGGTCCAAAATCTTTTGTACCCAAAAAAGGACCAAGTCGTTTTCAGAGTGACCAGGTTAATTACATTATTAGTTGTTTTGTAATTATCATTCCACTACTAACCATCCGGTAGCAGCCAATCATATTTGTTGAAAATTCATTGCTTTGATACAGGAAATTTGAGCTAGGAGATCCATAACTTCCATTTCTTATACAAATTTTTTGTAGCTATTTGCAACTTCCAACAAAGAAACCAAGTGAAACACGTTTGCAGCCATGGCACGGCACTCTGAACAAGTATCTCGTATCTTTAAATCTAAAATTACAACTGATCATGCCTGTCTCATTAATGTAGTTTTTTTCTGTTAAACCGCAATATTTTAAAATTCAGAAAATCAAAGATGGTAAGTGAGCTGAAATTCTCAGATGGGTTGAATTGATCTTCACTTCATCTTTTAGCCAAAGAGCCGAGCAAAGTATTGGATCATTTCATTTACAAATTGTTAGAATTTTCAACAATACACTTTGTTATTTAAATATTTTGTTAGATGATTTTATTTAGTTAATTTGTTTCAAATATAAAAAATTAAGAGTTTGAAATATAATTTAATTTAAATGTTTTTATTAATTGGTTAATAAAAAAATTAACTGAAATAAATTCTATAAGTTAAATTTTCGAAACTAAAAAATCAGTTAGGCTAACAAAAATAACATAGCATAATTTAATTAATTTAATTTTAAAAAATTTGATTCCTGATTAATTAAATTGAACCAGCTGAATAAATACTAATAATTTAAATATTTCTGATCGTTAACAGTAATTTAATTTATGAGAATAGAGAGGAGAAAAAGAAGAGGATTTTTAAACCAAAATACAAAAGTGACAAATAACTAATATTTTAATTTAGGTATGCTGTGACGTATTGTATTTGTAACATAGTTGTTGGGGAGATAAACTAAACTTGAAGCCCATAAGAGCACACCAGAGAACCCATACATATATATTAGATACCACTTGAGCCCAAAAGCTTAAGTTATTAAGTTTTTGGGTCCTTCATGCATATATAGCATATCTCATTTAGATTTTCTAATGATGTGAGATCTTTTTACTCACATGTGAACCATATTTCAACAATCTCTCTTGTTCACTTGTGAGTAAGTACTTATCAACACCTTCTTTGGACAATCTCTCCCGTTCACTTGTGAGTTATGATCCAGTCCCACCTCAACTCCCCCGTGCGAGTTACCATCATACTTACGTGGATCATTAACCATTAGGATTGGAGAGCAGGCGCTAATATTGCGGATTGATGCATTTTGGTTAAAAGACCCGAAGTGGCAAAGCCTTGGGTAAAAATAACACTTGGTCTGATTATTGTGCTTAAATCATTTTTACGCTTTTTAAAATAGGAAACCATATGAATAAGGGAGAAACCCCATGAAAGAAAGATTAATGATTCATATAAATCACTTAATGGGAAATGTCCTAAATAAATCCAACAAGTGACTAATAATCCTGTTATACAAAAAAAGGTAACTATCATGCCCTTTTCTAATGAATCATATAGTCCTACGACTTCATCGACTAATAAGAATAAGGTTAAAAAATGAATTGTAATTACAATTGAAATGACCGAAAAGGATATATGAGTTAATATATGCTCTAAAGTTGAAAAAATCATAAGAATTATGAGTAAGTACTTATCAACACTTTCTTTGGGCCAAGCAACATCACATCTCTAGTGCGCTTTGTGGGCCAAGGCATAGCACTGAACCTGGGTGCCTAGATTATCTTAGTGCTCCCTCAAGCTTACACTTCAGGTTGACTCAACACATCGCCCACTTGGGTGTTTCACTTTTTGTATATTATCATATACTCACTGCATTCAAGTTGAATCTTTTAATACCGACGTTCGAGCATATGGAGTTGATGGACGCAGCAAGCTTACACTTCAGGTTGACTCAACACATCGCCCACTTAGATGTTTCACTTTCTGCATATTATCATATACTCACTGCATTCAAGTCGAATCTTTTAATACCGACGTTCGAGCATATGGAGTTGATTGACACGGCCAACCTCCGATCTGCCAACAATTTCTCCCCCCCCCCCCCAACAACACTATTGAGACTTGAACCCGTGACTTCTCGAATCCGTCGTAATCTTTTTGGCTCTGATACCATTTGTTAGGGAGATAAACCAGACTTGAAGCCCATAGGAGCACACCAGAGAACCCATACATACATATTGGACACCACTTGAGCCCAAAAGCTTAAGCTATTAAGTTATTGGGTCCTTCATGCATATATAGGATATCTCATTCAGATTTTCTAATGATGTGGGATTCTTTTACTCACATGTGAACCATGTCCCAACAATAGTTTTATACAATTTACAGGCGGAACTACTGGAATACCCTGTTTCCATTGACATAGACCAAATGCTTGAGAGTTTATCAGAAAAATCATCTAAGCCTTGCATTTCCAAAGTACCTAATTATCTTCGTTGGGCAAACAAGAAGGCGTATGAACCACAGGTAATTTCAATCGGTCCGTATCATCGGGGTAAGAATCACTTAGTAGCATTGGAAGAGCAAAAGATTCTCCTTCTTCAAAACCTTCGTGAAGAAATTGAAGAAAGAGGAGAGAATGGTGTTTCAGTATGTGATGAAAATGAGAGAATTAGAAGATCGAGCTCGCAAATGCTATGCAGAACTTGTGAGTGATCTTGACTCAGATGGTTTCGTTAAAATGTTGCTCCTTGATGGTGTCTTTATTGTCCAGATAATTCGCTTGCATTTAAACAAGTTTCCAGAAAATTTGCTGGATGTGGTAGGTTGTTACAGCAATGGTTTTTATCTTGCTTTACTTTATGACATGTTATTAGTCGAAAATCAACTTCCCTTCTTTGTCCTTTGGGAGTTATTTTGTATGATTGAGAGGAGTAGGGCTGATCAAGATATGATCTTCATGGAAGCAATTTTCAAGATGTTGGTCGATATAGTACCTGGCAAAGCGCGACCGAAAGACGAACTGAAGTCCTTGACATTAGCAGATATCAAAATTTTACTCGACTTCACGTATTACTGTTGCTTTCATCCTTCAACTTCCGAAGTAGAGGCCCGTAAAAATAACTCCAAAGACGGTAATTCAACTTCAGAAATGAAGGACCGTGAAGAGATCCCTAGAGATCGCTATTGTTTTAGATCATATATCAAGCATTTACCCAACTTAAGTTTTCCTTCAACTTCACAAGAAAAGAATGAATTGAAATTTACACGTTGTGCCACAGAGATCAAAGAGGCTGCAATCAAATTCAAATTGGTCAATGGAAATACCATGTTCGATATATGGTTTGAAAATGGGACTCTACATATCCCTGAAACTATAATAGAAGACAATATGGAACCTTTCCTCTGAAATATCATTGCCTATGAGCAGCTGTTCCCAGTAGACAGATATCCCAAGCATGCCACCGATTATATGTTTTTCATGGACAACCTTATTGACTCTCCAAAGGATGTGGAAATACTTTGCCAACATGGAATTATTAAGAACATGTTAGGTGATGACAAAGCAGTTGCCATCCTGATTAATGGTCTAAGTTTCGGAGTCATCTTCTCCCTCTGCTTCTATTACACTGAAGCATTCAACAAGGTAAACAAGCATTGCAGTAGACTTTGGAACAGCTGGATGGCGAACTTGAAGCACAACTATTTTAACAGTTCATGGGCACCCATTTCCTTTCTGGCGGCTAATCTGATCCTTCTACTTACACTGCTGCAAACTGTAATTTCAGTTCTCTCTTATGCTCAATGAATTCCCACTCTGTAATGTGTTCTCTTATTATTAATATCCCAACAATGGAGTACCTACCCCAAGTGGAAACTCGGAGCCTTTAAAGGAACAAGCTTTGGTGACGGAGACATGGGTTTAATAAATTAATAATATCATCGATTTTAAATCAATTAGGTTTTTTTTTGTTTCTGCTTTACACAATTAATTCTTATTTTTCATAAAAATATTTAAATAATATAATCTATCTATCATCTATCTATCTATCTATCTATCTATCTATCTCCAAAAATGCTAAAAGTGAATGACATAAATACTTCTATGAATTTTTATAAATTAATAAATTTATCCTTAAATATATAATTTTTATGAAGTTATTTAAGTTTAATTTAGATCAACTAAAATTAAATATTGAGTCCATGTGAAATTAAAATTTTAAAATTTTAATTCCAAAAGTATTAAAAGTGATTGATTAAAATATTCTTAGTAAATTTTTTTAAAATGTTAAAAGTGATTTTTTAAAATCTCATTAGTAAGTTTTATAAATTTTAATTTAAATGAATATTATAATTGGACTCATAGTATGGCACAAAATATTTATTTTCACATTAAATAAAAATACAAATGGAACGAAGTCAAAACTTATTAATTTATATAAGAACAAGACAATTATATATAATTTGTTTCTTTAGTTGTTGTAAAAATAATTGAATATGTAGTTTCTATTGATAAATAAATTTATTAAAGATAATCATAATTAAGTCATTGAAACATATTTTTTTCTATGTTCCGCCTTTCAATTTTTTTTTGTTTTAATTGATTTGCTAACTATATATGTATGTTAGTGATTTTATTGTTTGTATGTTTTTGTGAGTTGATCATTTGATCATTGATAGCATAATTAAATTCTTTTAATCTATTGAAATTATTTTTTAATATATATCATTCTTACAGTTTAATTTAATCTCTATAATTAATTTTTTTATAATTTTATAATTGTTATTCTTATGAACAAAAACTAATATCAAATCAAATGAAAATCAATTGCTCACCCCTCACCAACAAGTAGCACTATGTGATTAATTGAACAACTTAATTGGACTTTTTATTTGTAGAATTAGATAATTTATGAGGTGGTGAAACTACTAGTAACTTAGGATTAGATCCTATCAAATTGCCATAAGAATTGTTCACTTTGACTGAAGCAATAATTGATTTAATTTTCTCTCAACTTTTATCTTAATATGCATAAATATGATTAATTTATATCTCAAAATTATTTAATCTATGTCAATTATATTAAGCTTACTTTTTCGTCATCTACGTGGTTGAACAACCTAATATAAATTATTTTAAATAGAGAATTATCAATGAAGTAAAATGAATTGTTTTTAATGAATTTGTTCAAGGTGTGACAATATTCATTGGAATCATCTTTGAATGTGTTTATGTCAAAATTACACTTATTCATGAAAATTTATCTTCTTAATGCTAAAAATGAAATTATTATAAATTATAAGTGCTACATAACTAGTTTGTTACTTTGAGAATTGAAATTTTCTTGAGAAAACATAACAAGTACCAAGTTTAGAAATTTATTTTATTTTATTTTGACTTTTAAAACTATGTATTTTAATATTTTTATATAATAAAAATGTATGTATAATAAAAATTTTCAAATAAAAGAAAAGGTAAGTTTTCAATTGGTAGAATTTACAATCACATTCAATCAATAGAAACAACAATGAAAGATTGACCGGTTACTTATAATTTATCTTTTTCATATGACTCTCAAAATTTGTGCTTGTATCCTTAAAATGATGGGAGTCTTTAGGAAAACTATCATGATTTTTTGCAACAAAATATGAGAAAAAATTATGAATCTATGAGTTAACACAAGTAAAAAAAAATGATTAAAACTTAACGCAATAATTCTTGTGTGATTTAACATCCCAAAGTTAATAAAGGACAAATCAATTTTTTTTAAAATAATTCTTAAAAAAAATTTTAAGAATATTTTTTGAAAAAAAAAACAAAAGGGAATTCAAATGCTCTAGAGAGAGGGTGTAGACATCAAATAATAAATAAATAATAATATTAGTATTAAATACAATAATAAAAATTAAACAAAAATACAAAATACAAAAAAAAACCAAAATACAAAATACCAAAAAAATATAAAATACCAAACAAAAAATAAACAAAACAGAAAAAAAATGAGGGATGGTAGTGGTGCCTTCCCCGGCACCACTGCCACCATACCCTACCACTCATCCCTCACCCATACCCTGTTCACTACCCTTGCCTAGGCTCCTAGTTATCCTACCCTATCACCAGATAATACAAAAGAAATAAAGAGGCATGGAGCTCGTGTTTGCACCCCCATGCCTAGCCCTGTACCACTCCTTCAGGCACAGGGCACTGCCGGAGCTCTATAAATAGAGCTCTTGGTCGATCGAAAGGAGAAGGCTACAAAAAAAAAAAGAGGGAGCTTTATGCCTAAAAAAATTTTTTTTTTTGAATTTTTTCTTATTTTTTATATATTATTTTATTGATATTTATGCATATTAAAATATTTATATTTGTTAGATTTAATGATAAAATTTTTAATCTTGTTAATTTTTTAAAATAAACTTTAAAAACAAAATAAAATAAAAATAATTTTAATAATAATACAAAACTAATAAAAAATGTAGGAAAATGAAATTTTTATCCGATAATGAGATTCAAAGGTACTCTGAGTAGTGATACCTACAAAATCTCTAGGTGAGAAGATTTTTTTTAAATACTACCAGTGTATTTAAGTATTTATAAAAAGTTTTTCAATAAAATAAAAAATTTCCTTTTTTTTTGTTATAAAATGATAATAATAAAATTAACTAATAAATAATATAAAAACAATAAAAAAATAAGGAAAAAAGAAATTTTATCCAATGATGGGACTCTAAAAGTATTTCGAGTAGTGATACTTTATGAAATCCCTAGGTGAGAAGTATTTTTTTTAAAATATTACCAGTGTATTGGAATATTTATAGAAAATCTTCAATATAATAAAATTCCTTCAAAATTTTAATTAAAAAATTAAAAAATTAAAAAAACAATAAATAAAATTTCTAAAAAAGAATAAAATGTGTGCATCAATGTGGTAATATTTTGTATTGCATGCACGATATAATTTTTTACGAAAAATAAATTCGAACCTCCAAGGATAAGATTCTAAGGTATTTCAAAAAGTGATGCCTAAGAAATCTTTAGGTGAGAAAAAGTTCTTCTAATATTACCAATGTACTGGAACATTTTAAGAATTATTTCAATAAAAAAAGGTTCTAATTTATCTTTCTCGAACAAAAATGAAACAACAATTAATAAATAAAAAATAATTTCCAATAAAAATCAAGAAAAATTATTTTTCAAATATCGAAAATGAGACTATTTTTTACCAAAATCAAATGATAACATGTAGTTAATTGGTACCGTTTTAAACGGGCATTTTGGGGGTGCTAATCCTTCCCCACACGTAATCGACTCCCGAACCCAAACTGTTACACAGACCCTAAAATTATCCTTTTAATAAATTTTAATTAATTTCATTAAAAAGATATGTTTTAATAGGTGACCCAATCACACCTAGCCAAAAAAGGAATTGGTGGCGACTCCATTTTTCGTTATTTTTTATTTCGTTTCCAAATTCATTGGGCGGACACAAACCTGTTACGACAGCTTAGCGACTTCGCTGGGAAATGCTTTTATTTTCGAGAGTCAGGTCAAAATTAACTATGTGTTATCATCAAATTTTGATTTAAATAGTCCTAATCGGTTTTTTAGATTTTTATTTTTCCCTTTTAACAATAAAAAGGTAAAAAAAAAAAAAACAAACAAACAAGCAAAACACAAAGAAAACAATTCATACACATTTCTTTTACTATGCCTCTTATGCTTTATTTTTTTTCTCAATAAATTAGGATATATTTGCACACACAATAACACGGTGCATCGCATGCATTAGCTCTATACACGGGCTCCGTCCTTTATAGAAGAAAGTAGAGTACCTATGCCCTCGTGAGGTGATAACCTCCATAATGACAAGCGAAATACTTTCACTCAAATTGAACCCTTTCCGTTCGTAGCCTATAATGGGTGAGGATCGGGGTGTCTCACTAGTTCGCATGGATGACAGTGAGAAACAATTTGGTAACCTTTAGACGTGTCAATCCAAACCCAGCATATAATAAGCCTAGGAAACCAACCTTATATAGAGTCTCATCCACCTTCTTGTAGGAAGTGCCTAAAAATAAAAGTTGTGTGTAATACAAAACAAAACAAAACAAACAAAAAATCTCAAAAAAAACACAAAAAAAAAAAATTCTCAAACCTCACATTAACTTTTTTGTTTCTTTTTCTTTTTCTTTTTTGCATTAATCATACCATACAATTTTGCATCGAGATATTTGTTCTATGACATATTTCTCTTAAGAAGTTTTCATGGATCCCATAGAACTACATATTTGCTCATCTTCAGTTAGTGTTCCATGTGAGCCATATAATGAAGTACATGTTTGGTAAAAAAAAGCCCAGCAAAAGAGTGAAGATTGTTTACCTACCGGTTATGTGTCTGAATTACCCGAAAAAGTGCATTTAGATCTCACACAAAATGATTTAGAAGACTTAGCCACCATCTGGGGTCAATTAAATGAAGAAAGAAAAGAAAGCTTTTGCAAAAAGTATGGGTAGATTGCATCCCTTATTTCGGTAGTGATTGATGAATAGTTGATCAGAACAGCTATACAGTTTTGAGATCCATCCTATAGATGCTTCACTTTTAATCAAAAGGATTTAGTGCCAACTATTGAGAAGTACTCGATTTTGCTCGAGATAGAATTACAGTATCCAGATAAGGTATTCACTCAAAAGTCAAAATCAGGTTATCGCAAAAAGTTGGCCAAGCTTATGAGGGTTAAAGTGAAAACCATTGATTCATTCGCGAAGTCCAAAAGAGAACATCTCGGCATTCATTGGGACTTTCTCTGAAACTTCATTCAAGAGCATTTAAATGATGATCAAGGTATGGCAGTGTTTGCTCTTGCATTGTATGGCATGGTGATCTTTTTGAAAACTTTAGGTTACATTGAGATAACTTGTGGTAGACTTTTTTGAGCAAATTGAAACCCAAGCAATTAATCCTGCACTAGTAGTTCTAGCAGAAACCATTCGATCATTGAATTTTTGTAGATGAAATGGAAAGAGACGGTTCATAGGATGTACACCACTATTATAAGTGTGGGTTAAAAGTCATTTCAAGTACAAAAAGAGTGCATTCTCAAAGTTGTATCTACGAAATAAAGCACCGATTGAAGAGTTTTGCAAAAGCCAATAGCCAACATTGAAGACTAAAGAAGAGTGGGTCTTTTTCTTACGAAAGCTTATCGGGGATGAAATTGAATGGATGGCGCCTTGGATACCTCAAGTGCTTTTGTTGTATCGTAGAGGAAATGAACGGTGGATACCGTTGTTAAGATTATGGGGTATTGTAAGTTACGTTCCATTAATGGTACTTAGGCAATTTGGTGCAAAACAATTTGTTCTTGCTACTCATGGCTTGGCCCAAATAGAATTCATTTACGGGGAATCGAATCCTTTAAAAACCTCAGAGCAGTTGATCCAAGCATGGAAGAAAACACGAAGAATGAGATTTGGGCCTCTCATCGATAAAGTCACTTCTAATTACCAGATTTGAAAGGTAAAGCGGTTTAGAGACATAGTACTCCCTTCTGATGATAGCTCATATCAATTGATAAATCTTTCGGAAGAGGTGCAATTATCAGAAGTTGAGCTTGTCAAGAAAGAATTAGAAGCTAAAAAAAAAAGAAATAAGAAAAAAAAATTTGAGACTCGTAAAAAAGTAAGAAAATTGAAGTATGAAACAGAGAGATAAGGGAGTAAATTAGAAAAAGTCATAAAAGAACGGGATGTGACCAATAGTGATTTGAAAGATCTACACTAGGAAAATAAGAGGTTATGAGTCCAATTCAAAATAAAAAAAGTCACAAAGTCTTACCTTAGTCAACAACGTGAAATGGATGAGCTCCGAAAGGAAATGATCCAATGGAAAGGCAAAGCTCAAGAAAAGCAAGAGGATACCACTAGAATTTCTCAAGAATGTCAGAATTGGAAGAGGTTATACTCTACAACCTTAGCAAGATTGATGGAATGCCAAAACAAAAAGGAAGGTTGAAAGTCATACTCACAAAAGAGAGAAGAAAGCACTTCAAAGTACTGAATGAAAAAGAATCACTTCACCAGGTGATTCAAGGGTTAGAGATACAACTACAAGACCACAAGAGCCATATTTTAGCAATAATAGAAGAGTGGCATAAAAGAAAAAAAGATTGGATCTTCACATGTGATTTAGAAAGGGATGCTCATATGAGATGAAAAGCAAAAAGCTTAGGGAGGCAACAGTACATAGAGCACCTGACTAATCAAGTTCGTAAGGCAGTAAAGAAAGCATGAGAAATGGTTAAAAAGGTACAAACATTAAGAAGAGAAGTCAATCCTATAAGAGAATGTGGATAATGCCTAGTGAACTTTCTAGACGAGGCAAATGACCGTTATGAACAAGTCAAATGCTTCTATGGATATAACTCTAGGATGGTAAATCCCATGTAATAAAAGTTGTATGGAGTCAATAAAAATTTTTAGTGTTGAAATTCATCCAAAAGCAAATATCTCTCACTTACATTTGTGCATCATGTACATTATTTTCATAAAATAAGTAAAAATAAAATTTTCAACACATAGCATTCTGATTTTTTTTTCTTTCTTTCTTTTTTTTTTCTAAAAAATTTTTTTGTAATAAAGGCTCAAGAATAGCTCGCCCATCAAAAATTTTGACCTAACCTACTCATCATTCATATAATACCAGGACTCAAACAAGAATCATGGAGCAAAAATAAGCCAGTCAATTTGAAAGAATAAAAAAAGTTCAAAAAAAACTAAAAGGAGATCTCAGTACAATAATGGATATGCTCAAAAAACTTGACAAGGAAAAAGCAGTGAAAGAAAATCTTAGCTTTCAAGAGCAATCGCCAGATATGATAGATCCTATTTACCCTCCAAGGTTTGAGCCACGACCGCCCTAACTTTTTCAAAGAACTAGAGTACAAATTCTTACTTTCAGTGGATATCTCAATCCTTATCCAGGAATGACATCCACACCTGCTTTAGAACAATTTCAAAATGTTGTTAATCTTGTTATGATGAAAAAACCACCTGAGCCAATCTTGGTTCCTAACTTGGATGATCCCAAAGAGAGAGAAAAGCTAGGGATGAAAATACCTGAAAAAGTGAAAGATACTAGTGCCTAAGAAAAGATGAAGCTATTGGAAAAAAGGCTTAGGGCAGTAGAAAGAATGAATTTTTATGGCTCCACGGATGCAGCCAACCTTTGTTTGGTCCCAGACGTGATTATTCCACCTAAATTCAAAGTCTTTGAATTTAAAAAATATGATGGCACGAAATGTCTAATGACTCATATCACCATGTATTATCGTAAGATGACAGCATATTCTCGTGACAATAAGTTGTTGATGCACGTATTTTAAGATAGTCTTATGAAATCTATAGCCAAATGGTATGTTCAACTAGACAGGATTCATATTCATTCATGTTAAGAGCTCACAAGGGCATTTCTTACACAATATCAGCATGTCATGGATTTAGCTTCAGATCGTCTATCTTTACAAGGTATGGAAAAAAAACAATTGAGGGCTTTAAAGAATATGTGCAAAGATGGAGAGACATGACTGTACAAGTTCAACCTCCCCTCACTGAAAAAGAAATAACTATTTTATTTGTGAACACCCTGAAAGTATTGTACTATGAGAGATTGATAGGTAATGCAACCAAAAACTTTATAGATATGGTGATATCAGGTGAGATCATTGAAAATACCATAAAGAATGGTAAGCTCGATGCGGGAGAGACAAGTGGAGCAAGAAAATGCGAAGCTCCTAAGAAGAAAAAAAATGAAGCTCAAGCAGTAAACTATGTAGGGCAGCAGTTCAAAGGTTTCACGCCCTATCCTGCACCAGTCTACCAAACCTATTACCCTCTTGTAAACAATGTTACATTCATCCCTCATCCATATCAACCATACCAGCTATTACAACCACCATCTTATCTATCCCATTTTCAGCCATCCTTTCGAATACTCACCTATACCTACAACCCTCCTGCTGCACCTATTAGGCCAAAACAGAGACCTAATAGTGGTCCAAGAGCTTCAAGAAATACCCAAGAAAAACTCACTTTTGATCCCATTCCCATGACATACACAGATTTGTATCTTCGATTTGTTGAGAAACATTTACTTGTTCCTGTTATTGTTGAACCTTTGAAACCTCCATTTTTCAAATGGTATGACCTCAATGCATATTGTGATTATCACTATGGAAATCTAGGTCATTCCACTGAGAATTGTACTACTTTGAAGCGTAAAGTGCAAGGGTTAATCAATGAAATGGTGTTAAACTTTGATACCAACCAATAAGGGACTCCAAATGTTAATGAAAACCCTTTACCGAACTATACCAGACCATCAATAAATGCTTTAATTGATGGACAAAGAAGCCACGTGAAGGAAAAAATAGATAAAGTTAAGACTCCAATGGCTAAGGTGTTTGAAGTCTTATTTAAAGCTGACATGTTGAAGTTAATAGAACTTCAAAATTACTTTGAAGTGATTAACTCAACTAAGAGCTGCAATTATCACAGAGGTGTTTTAAGGAATTTTATCGAGAGTTGTCACCAATTTTGTCAAGAGGTGCAGAAGTTAATGGATGTAGGTCGGATAGAGTTTTACGAAGAAATAGAAGAGTTAGTGAAAGTTAAAACATCTACCATTGATTCAAGCAATAAGTTTATGCGTAGATTGGTAACTATCTATTATGATGAGAAGCCAACATCGAAGCTAAAAAAGCCCGTCTCCCGACCAATAGTGACAATTAAAGTTTCTAGCCCTTTTCTATACCAGAATGATAAAGCAGTATCATGGAAGTATGATTGTGATGTCGTAGTTAATCCAGTTACTACAAACTTAACAGGCATAAGAGACATAACTCGAAGTGAGAGATGTTATACTCCAAAAGCTTTAGAGAAAGCCAAGAAAGAGAAAGCAAAGGTAGGAGAAGAAGAAGAAAGTCAGAATGATCCTATCATAGCCCCAAGAAAAGAATTTCAGAAGCCAGTCTTTGAAAGTGAAGCATGTGAATTTTTAAAGTTAATAAAACATAACAGTACAGTATGATAGAACAATTAAATAAGATGCTAGCTAAAATTTTGCTATTGTCATTATTGTTTAGCTCAGAGCCACACCGTAATGCTCTATTGAAGGTGTTAAATCAAGCATATGTGTCTCATAATGCTTTTGTTGAATATGTGGAATAACTTATTGGCAATCTGATAATTTCAAATTATATCTCTTTTAGTGATGAAAAAATTCCTCTTGAAGGTCATGGAAATACCAAGGCTCTTCAAATTACTATTAAATGTAAGAGTCATATAATGGCTAAGATTTTGATTGATAATGGCTCATCCATCAATGTTATACCTATGACTACTCTAGCAAAACTCCCTGTTGCTAGATCTTATATGAAACCTAGTCATATGATAGTGAGAGCCTTTAATGGAACCCGAAGAGAGGTGCTGGGAGACATAAAAATACCATTATAGATTGGCCCGTGCACTTTTAACATGAAATTCCAAGTTATGGATATTTTTCCCTCATACAATTGCTTGTTGGGTAAGCAATGGATCCATATGGCAGGTGCTGTTCCATCATCATTACATCAGAAAGTTAAATTCATCATTGAAAGAAAGCTAACATGTATGGCAACAGAATAAGATTTAGTGGTAACTCAATCGGTAAATACTCCTTATGTGAAATCAACAGATGAAGCGTTAAAATGCTCATATAGATCTTTCAAGATAGCTAATGCAACCTATGTGGTTGATGGATCTAAACTATATTCGTCACACTTATTTATGACAACTAAAATGGTTGTCAAATAGCTTACCAGGATGGGATGGCAACCTGAAACTGGACTAAAGAAAAAATTACAAGAAATCATAGAGCCATCAGCAGTATATGATAAAAAAGACAGATTTGGCTTAGGGTATAAGCCAACAAGAGGGGATAAAATGAGAATAGTGAATGAAAAGAAAAATAAGAGGATGACTAATTTTAGGGGATATGAGCCAGAGTCAGAGCCCATGATCATTCCATACCTCTACGATTCTTTTCGTTCAGAAAGATATATTTACCCAAATCTACATACAACCCTAAATGCAGGATTCATGGAAGAGTTTTTTAAGCTAACCATTCAAATAGTGGATGACGAAAAAAAGAAGAGGTGAGATGAAGAGCTGTTCGCGCACCCTTATCTTTCAGATTTTGAGCTAAATAACTGAAGAGTAGTAGAGCTTCTTGTTGTCTTTAAAACTTCTAAAAAGTAATGTATTATGAAACTTTAAATCCCTAATTGTTTTTATGAGCATTGGGTGATCTTTTGCGGTGTCTTTATATTTGTTGTTTTAATAAAAGACTTAAAAGATGCATCTGTATTTCTTCTATTGTTTTTATTTTCATTTTGCTTACCACTTTTCCTTTCCATCATTTTCTTGTCATTCCATTTTTGTGTGCCAATATTCTCTTCATCTTACCCTTTGCAGGGTCCCAAATAATGAACACGAGGATAATCATGACAATAATCTCATATTCAATTCTGAAAACTTAATTCATGTTGACAAACTTTATAATGAAAAAGATTCAGATAATTACACACTACCGCCTGATTTGTTAAAGTTAATAGAACATGAAGATAAGCCAATTGAGCCCCACCAAGAAATTACTGAATTAGTGAATTTGGAAGATGATGAAAATAAAAGAGAGGTTAAAGTTGGTACATCCATTTTACCATCTAAAAAGCAAAAACTAGAAGAGCTACTCCGAGAATATGTAGATGTGTTGGACTCAGCACTAATATTGTAGAGCATAAGTTACCTTTGAAATCGGAATGCAAGTTAGTACAACAAAAGCTAAAGCGCATGAAGCCAAAGATGCTACTAAAAATTAAAGATGAGGTGAAAAAGCAATTTGATGTAGGATTTTTAGAGGTGGCAAAATATCCTGAATGGGTAGCCAATATAACGCCAGTTCCTAAGAAAGATGAAAAAGTGAGAATGTGTGTTGACTATTGAGATTTGAATAAAGTAAGTCCTAAAGATAATTTTTTTTACCTCATATCGATACCCTAGTAGATAATACTGCTAGGCACTCTACATTTTCCTTTATGGATGGCTTCTCAGGCTATAACCAGATCAAAATGACTCAAGATGATATGGAAAAAACCACATTTGTGACCATGTGAGGAACGTTTTGTTACAAAGTCATGCTTTTTGGGTTGAAAATGCTGGTGCTACTTATCAAAGAGCAATGGTGACTCTCTTTCATGACATGATGCATAAAGAAATAGAGGTATATATGGATGATATGATCATAAAATCTCATGAAAGAAAAGATCATGTTAAAAAGCTATTTGACAGATTGAGAAGATTTAAGCTGAAGTTGAATTCTATTAAATGTACATTTGGTGCCAAATCAGGAAAACTATTAGACTTTGTGGTCAGTAAAAGAGGAATCGAGGTAGACTCGGATAAGATACAAGCAATCCAGAACTTATCTACCCCTCATACCCTAAAAAAAGTTTAATGTTTCTTAGGGAGATTAAACTACATTGCTCGTTTCATATCTCAACTCACCTACAAGTGTGATCTTATTTTCAAGCTTCTTAGAAAACATGATCCGAGAGAATGGAATGATAAATGTCAAGAGACTTTTGATAATATCAAAGAATACTTGTCAAATCCACCGTGTTAGTGCCGTCAATCTCGAGAAAACCTTTGATTTTGTACTTAAAAATGCATGAAAATTCAATGAGGTGTGTGCTGAGGTAAAAAGATGAAACTGATAGAAAAGAATGAGCGATTTACTACTTAAGCAAGAAATTCACTGATTATGAGTCCAAGTATTCACCATTAGAGAAGATGTGTTGTGCATTAGCTTAGACAGCTAGAAGACTCCGACAATACATGCTTTATCACACTACTTGGCTCATAACAAAGTTGGATCCTATTAAGTACATTTTCGAGAAGCCATCATTGACAGAAAGGATAGCACGATGATAGGTTATGCTTTCAGGATATGATATTATTTATGTGACTCAAAAGGCCATTATAGGAAGTGTGATAGTTGGGTTTCTTCTCGATCGTGCAACCGAAGATTATGAGCCAATGAAACTAGATTTTTCTGATGAAGATGTAATAGCCATTGAAAAAAATGAACCTATTAAGAAGTTTTTCAGGATGTATTTTGATGGAGTTGTAAATGCTTTAGGCTATGGTATTGGGGTAATTTTAATATCTCCTGATGAACAATATTATCCAATCACAGCTAGATTGAATTTCAATTGCATAAACAATATGGCTGAATACGAGGCCTGTGTTATGGGTCTACAAGCAGCGATTGAAAAGATCAAAGTGTTGGATGTGTTTAGAGATTCAGCTCTAGTCATTTATCAGTTACGAGAAGAATGGGAAATGAGAGATTTCAAGTTGCCACAGTACCATAAATACATCTCTAAATTGGTCAAGCAATTCAAAGAAGTTCAGTTTGAACATATGCCTAGAGAGAAAAACCAAATTACTGATGCATTGGCTACTTTAGCTGCAATGATTAAAATAGATGCAAATACTGAAATCTAACCTATCAAGCTGGATGTGAAGGATGAACCAGCACATTGTTTAGGTATTGAAAAAGAAGTCGATGGGAGGCCATGGTATCATGACATTATGTAATACATTAAAAGCCAGCAATACCCAGAACATACAATGAAAAATGATAAGAGGATTATTAGAAGGTTGGCTATTAGTTTTTTTTATAGAGATATTCTCTATAAAAGGGGTCGAGTTTAAGTACTCTTAAGATGCGTGAATGCAGCTGAAGCAAAGAGGATTATTAAAGAAGTGCATGATGGAGTTTGTGGGGCACATGCAAATGGTCATATAATGGCCAGGCAAATTATGAGGGCTGGTTGCTATTGGTTAACAATGGAGAGTGATTGTATTAATTATGCTAAAAAATACCATAAGTGTCAAATCTATGGTGACAAGATCCATACTCCTCCAATAGCATTACACGTTTGGCTCATCTATGGCCATTCTCTATATGGGGTATGGATGTCATTGGCCCCATTACTCTAAAAGCTTCAAATGGACATAGATTCATTTTTGTGATAATTGATTACTTCACGAAGTGGGTAAAAGCTGTATCATATGCTAGTGTGATCCAGTCTATGGTATGCAAGTTCATAAAAAAGAAGATAATATGTAGATATAGGCTTTCAGAGACAATTATTTCTGATAATACCAAAAACTTGAACAACAAAATGATGAATGAAGTGTGCACTTAATTCAAGATCTATCATTATAATTCAATACCATATCGTCCAAAGATGAATGGGGCAATGGAGGCTGTAAACAAGAATATCAAAAGAATCTTGGAGAAAATGACTGATACTTATAAATATTGGTATGAAAAGTTACCTTTTGCTTTGCATGCTTATAGAACATCAATCTGAACATCTGTTAGGGCTACCCCGTTCTCTTTGGTATATGGAATAGAAGCTTTGTTGCCTGTCGAAGTAAAAATTCCCTCGCTGAGAGTCCTGATAGAGGTAGAGTTAGAGGAAGCAGAATGGGTTTGAAATCACTACGAACAATTAAACCTCATTGAGGAGAAAAGACTTACAACACTTTGTCATGGTCAATTATATCAAAAGAGGATGATGAGAGCACATGACAAGAAAATTCATCCCCATCACTTTAAGGAAGAAGACATAGTGCTGAAAAGGATTCTTCCAAACCAACATGACAATCGAGAAAAATGGACACCAAATTGGAAGGGCCCATACGTGGTGAAAAATACCTTTTTCGGTGGGGCATTGATTTTGGCAGAAATGGACGAAAGTGATTTACCTACTCCAATAAATTCAGATGCTGTGAAGAAATATTTTGCTTGAAAAAAAATAAAAAAATAATAACTCATCAGAGTTGAAAACCTGAAAAGGCAGCTTGGATGCAAACGAGAAGCATCATCTCACAACATAGGGGCAAGTGTAGTTTGACGAACTCTGAAAAATCAAGGAAGTCATCTAATTTAGTTTCAGAAAAAGAATATGAGAATATTTTATTCATAATTATCTTATGATCATTCTTTAGACACCTTTGCTTCGACTCAAATACTTTGCCATGCACTTATTATCAGTTTAATGAAATATGCTATCTTTTCTTTGGAAATAATGTCTATCCATTCCTTTATTCTCATTTGATATTTTCGTTCACCATACAAATAGAAGAAACGTGTAATTGCATTTTGTTTGTCTTAAACTTAAAATGACGAAAAGAAAAATGAACATGAAAAATCTCAGCATTACTTTTTAAAAGTTGACAAAAATAGATAAAAAGGGACAAGAAAAGCATGACAAGACATTAATGTTGCAAACATTTAAAGAAAAGTATTGTTAAGGAAGAATACAATGGTCAGATGTTAAAAACATATTGGTCATATGGCAATTCTGATAAAAAAAACCAAAAGCAAGAGATTTCGAGAACTTTTTTACCACAATAATTTTGATTGCATTACATGCATTGCATTTAGAGCACTCAGTACATGCATCCATGAACAGTTTTAATAAAGACAGAGACTTTTCATTTCTTAATGAAAAATAAGATTTTAATATTCGGATGAGGATAATAATCAAATAGAAGGTTTCAAAAGAGAGAAATTTACTTGATAAAAACTCAATTTTGAGAACAAATGAGATTTTAAAGTTGTTGAGCCTCTGCTAAAAGGAGCTTTTCCAAATAAATTTTTAAAGTTATTGAGCCTCTACTGAGAGGAGCTTTTTTTAAGATGAGATTTTTAAAGTTGTTGAGCCTCTGCTGAGAGGAGCTTTTCCATATGAGATTTTAAAGTTGTTGAGCCTCTGCTGAGATGAGCTTTTTCTAATATGAGATTTTTTAAATTGTTGAGCCTCTGCTGAGAAGAGCTTTTCCAAATAGATTTTGCAAGTTATTGAGCCTCTATTGAGAGGAACTTTTTCTAAGATGAGATTTTTAAAATTATTGAGCCCTACTGATAGGAGCTTTTCCAAATGAATTTTTAAAGTTGTTGAGCCTCTGCTGAGAGGAGATTTTCCAAATGAATTTTTAAAGTTATTGAACCTCTGTTGAGAGGAGCTTTTCCATATGAGATTTTAAAGTTGTTAAGCCTCTGCTGAGAGGTGCTTTTTCTAAGATGAGATTTTTAAAATTGTTGAGCCTCTGCTGAGAGGAGCTTTGCCATATGAGATTTTAAAGTTGTTAAGCCTCTGTTGAGAGGAACTTTTTTTCCAGATTTTAAATTTTTAAAAGTTGTCAAGCCTCAAGTGAGAGGAGCATTTTCGATTTGATGAGAAAAACTTTTTGATAAGTTTATGTTCAAAAAAAAAGAGAAAAGAAAAGAAAAGAAATATCTCTTTGGATTCTAGATAAAATTGTTGTCTTTGTCTTTGCCCTATTCCTAATTCTCAGCAATGTGCAAAAGAGGTAGCTGTAGACATCAAATAATAAATAAATAATAATCATATTATTAAATACAATAATAAAAATTAAACAAAAATACAAAATACCAAAAAAATATAAAAAGCAAAAAAAAAACACAAACAGAACAAAAAAAAATTAGGGATGGTAGTTGTGCCTTCCCCGGCACCACTGCCACCATACCCTACCACCCATCCCTCACCCATACCCCGTTCACTACCCTCGCCTAGGCTCTTAGTCATCCTACCTTACCACTAAATAATACAAAAGAAATAAAGAGACATGGGGCTCGTGCTTGCACCCCTATGCCTAGCCCTATGCCATTCCCTCAGGTACAGGGCACTGTCGGAGCTCTATAAATAGAGCTCTTGGTCAATCGAAAGGAGAAGGGTGCAAAAAAAAAGAGGGAGCTTTCTGCGTAAAAAAAAAAATTTCAACAGAGTCCTCCCCGCAGGAAAGAACCTAGCGCCAATAAGCTTCTTGCACAAAAAAAAAAAGGTCAGTTTCAAGAATAAAAAAAAATAAAAAAAATAAGGGTTTAACTGAGACTTCAAGAGCAGATCTAGGGATTTGAGGACTATTTTTGATGAAAAAGAGGTTGGATCTGTGTTTAGGGGGTTAAAGAGAATATTTTAGGTGATTTTGATTTTTTCTAATCGACGACGACGGCGACCGACGATCGACGACAGTGGCCGACAACTGACGACCGACGAATGGCAACCGGCTGGCCATCTGCGTTTGGCTGAAAAAAAAAGGTTTTTTTTTCTGGAGAGGGTAGAGAATGATTGAAAAAAAAATGAACCTTTTATATAAGCTATCAATAGTCAAAACGACACCGTTTCAATAAAACGCCCAAAACGACGTCGTTTTAACCCCTGAGGTTCCGTGCGTCAACCTGTGACTCGACCCGAGGTCCTCGCACCCGACCCACGACCCCCGTTTCTTTCAGCCCCTGATCGGTCCGTCCGAACCATTGAAACCGAACCGGATCGCCTCGAACCACTAAGCTAGACCGAACTGCTGGACCGAACCCTCGTTGACCGGACTGTTGACCGTTCCAGTTCAGGTAAAAATTTTTTTTTTAATTTTCTCTTATTTTTTATATATTATTTTATTGATATTTATGTATATTAAAATATTTATATTTATTAGATTTAATGATAAAATTTTTAATTTTGTTAATTTTTTAAAATAAACTTTAAAAATAAAATAAAATAAAATAAAAATAATTTTAATAATAATACAAAACTAATAAAAAACGTAGGAAAATGAATTTTTTATCTGACGATGAGATTCAAAGGTACTCCGAGTAATGATACCTACGAAATCTCTAGGTGATAAGATTTTATTTAAATACTACTAGTGTATTGGAGTATTTGTAAAAAGTTTTTTAATAAAATAAAATTTTTCCTTTTTTTTTTGGTTATAAAATGATAATAATAAAATTAACTAATAAATAATAAAAAAATAAGGAAAAAGAAAATTTTATCCAATGATGGAACTCTACAAGTATTCCGAGTAGTGATATTTTACAAAATCTCTAGGTGAGAAGTATTTTTTTAAATATTACTAGTGTATTGAAATATTTATAGAAAATCTTCAATATAATAAAATTCCTTCAAAATTTCAATTAAAAAAACAAAAAAAAACAATAAATAAAATTTCTAAAAAAGAATAAAATATGTGCATCAACGTGGTAATATTCTGTATTGCATGCACAGCATAATTTTTTACGAAAAATAAATTCGAACCTCCAAGGATGGGATTTTAAGGTATTCCGAGAAGTGATGCCTAAGAAATCTCTAGGTGAGAAAAAGTTCTTCTAATGTTACTAACGTACTGGAACATTTTAAGAATTATTTCAATAAAAAAGGTTCTAATTTATCTTTCTCGAATAAAAATGAAACAACAATTAATAAATAAAAAATAACCAATAAAAATCAAGAAAAATTATTTTTCAAATATCGAAAATGAGACAATTTTTTTTACCAAAATCAAATGATAACACGTAGTTAATTGGTACCATTTTAAACGGACATTTTGGGGGTGCTAATCTTTCCCCAAACGTAATCAACTCCCGAACCGAAACTGTTACGCAGACCCTAAAATTATCCTTTTAATAAATTTTAATTAATTTCATTAAAAGGATATGTTTTAATAGGTGACCAATCACACCTAGCCAAAAAAAGGATTGGTGGTGACTCCATTTTTCATTTTTTTTTTATTTTGTTTCCAAATTCGTTGGACGAACAGAAAACCGTTACGATAAAGGGTATTTGAATCTTGCTTTCTATTTTTAAAAAATATTAATTTTAAAAAATTTTGCTTAGGATATTGGATGCCTTGTCTAGAAACCAAAAAAAAAAAAAAAAAAATTTGACCCAAAGGGATAAAACATCAATGACATTTCATTTTTTTATTTCAAAAATTATCACAACAACATTAATTATATCAAAAACACTAAAATTATGTCAACTCTTATAAATATTCACAAGTATGCAAGAATATATCATCCTTTTAGTTATGAAGAACATACAAAGTGAATCAAAATATAAGCCAACCTAACTTTGATACCAATGAAAAACAAACTTATGCAAGACATATACCAACACAATCATGTATATTTACTTATTCAGCAAAAGCGAAAAGCTTGACTTAAATTATTAATTATTGAACGAAATCATAATGTGAAAGTTGTACATTTTCATAGCATAAATCCTTCATATTGAATATAAAAATTTCTTCATTAAGAGTTGTTACACTGCCTGTGGATTGCTCTCCTTTCTTTTCTTTTTATTGTTTTTTATGAGAAACTTTTCTCTCTTGGTTTATTTTTTTTAATAGTCGAATGCCATAATCTTATTATATGGAGATAGGCGGCATTTTCATGTATTTTGTAAACTGCCCAAGGCAGTTTTCATCCTTTCAAATAAGCAAACAGCCTAATGGTAGTTGCTTTATGCATACGGATCCCGCCACCCATTATGGGCGAAACCGCATCTCCTATTCCTTCAAACCACATTAGGAGTAGGGTAACTGAGGACAACATCAATATACAAGATCGAAATTTCTTTGTTTGTCATCAACATCTCTAGCGTTTTAATTATAATTGTAAAAAGCAAGTTATAAAATTTAAATACAAAATTTTTATGTATGTCATTAAAACGTTTAATAATATTTCTCTAGTACTGACATAGCATGTTATGCCACTGTAACACTTAATTTCTTCCTCTAAATGTTTCCTACTTTTGATTTTTTTCCTCATTTTTGCTTTTCCTTTTATTTACTATTCTTTGAATCTTTGAGATCAGTGATAAATCAGTTGAAATTATTGGATTGCGCTAGATTAGATCAACACATCAAGAAAAAAAGACAAAGCTTCTAACTTCCTTGTTAGCTATCACAACAAATTATCATTGTTGACTTTTCATTATTGGTGAATTTGTTTTTTTACAACCTTTAAGTACATAGGTTTTGTTATAAAATAATCTTAATTCAAAGTGAGTCAATCATTTTAAATAATCTTAATTAAATTCGTTATGCTTATGTGTTAATCTCTATATATTTTTGTGTATTGCTTTTAATCATTTTACCTTTTTCTTGTAGTATTTATAAATTTATATTTTGTTTGTACATTATTTAGCATCTGAAGGAACTACTAGGCGTTAGAGGCAGTCAGATACGTGCCTTCAAGGAGATCAGCAGGTTTGGATCCATTCATCGGAAACTTTAGTTATATAAACAACGGGTTCCATGGATTGGTTTGGGCTGGGTTTGGGTTTTGCTTGAGGTCCAAGCCCAAGCCGACTCAGGTCAAATAATTGATTTTAATATTTTATGTGGACAAAAATATAGTTTGAACAAAACTTCGATCGATTCATCCAACTGAAATTCCAACATTAGATTTGATCCTTTTAAACAGATAACAATCACTAAATAAGTCTGAATTTTTTACTCAAAAATCCCATTTTATGGGAACAATAATAACAACAGAAAACTCTAATTCTATAGGGCACCGCCTTTCAACTTCGATCCATCCATGTGTTCTCCACGGTGTAGCCTCTTTTTTACTCCTTTTCTCCTTGGAACAGGAGACAAAAGGGCAAAGTGGAATGCTTGGCCTAATCTTATCCATAAACATTAATTATTAATTAAATGTTTCATTATATATAATGTACCTAGGATTCAATTCCATGAATGTTTTTAATTATCTATAGTTCTTGCTATCACACTCTTAATTTTTTATTTAAAATTAACATCAATAGATATAGTGTAATCAAACATTTTATGTCATGAACCTGATAATTAATTGTTCAAAACCTTTGCTGGAGTGGCAAGAATACTTAAAATAATCTGTTCTTTTGCTGAGAAAACTCACAAATAAACTATAACATTTAAAGTTTAAACAATAAGCAATAGGAAAGGAGACAGCTAGCTAGCCCTTTAAGCCAGTTACATATATAGGAAATGAGTAAAAGGTGTTAATGGCCAAACTGGATAAGTTAGTCTCGATCAGACGCAATCACTCTTTTAAAGACTTTGCTCAAGATTCGATCTTATTTGATGTTCCATTATATACATACAAACATACATATATATATATATATATAACCATTAAAAATTTAATTTTCAATGGTTCAAAAGTTTTTAATGGTTTATCAAACACACATATTGAAATTTTATTTTTAAAAAATGTGATTATTGAATTGCTATTGTAAAATGTATTTCGTATTCTAATGAAAATTAAATGAGGAATAGATGTTTGTTGATTTTTTTTTTTTAATTTTTTACTTTAATAAAAGTTAAAAAATAAATAGTTAAAAATTTTCTTAAATAATAATGATTGAATTTATTAAGAAGTTTTTAACAAAATGTTTTCAATTGTTTTTTTCAAAAATTTTCCTTCTAGATGATTTTTAAAATGAGTTATTTAACGCATTGAAAATATTAAATCATTGAAAATCTTCACTTCAATAATTTGAAATTTTTAAATGGTTTATCATGATACATCCAAAAAATAAACCAAAAAAGGAATATAATTTTTAAATTATTTTCTTTTCTTTTCTCATGGTTGACGATAAATTTGGAAGAAATATAGTGCCCCTAGGAAGGATGAGTTTGATTTGTTGAAAATTATAGTTAAAGGGTTATTTTTTATCCTTTAGCCTAAAAATAAAAATCCATATTGTTTTATATAATGAAATAAATTATTTTATTTTATCTTTTATTAAATTGTTTTATATATGCTATTGATTTAAACTTTATGCATTAGATATATGTTAAAAAAATTAGTTAAACATTTATTTGATTGTTATAATCATATAAAAATATATTAACTTCACTTCATTATTGTTTTATACTCTAAATAAATACTACTATACAAAATATTACTTAAAATTTAAAATAATTAATTAATATAGTTGAAGTTTTGTTTATCTTAACTTGAATTTTTTATGTATGTTATTTTTGATTATTTGTATGGAATGTTATATTTTAGATATATTTTTATAAGTTTTGATAAAATAATTTATTATATGCTCAATAAAAAATTTTAAGTTACGAATTTGATTTCAATTTGACTCTCTTTAACTTAAAATTCTAACTCTACCTTTGGAAAAAAATTTACTATAATTATAAGATCTTAACTTCTGTCCGGTTTAAGTGTAAGAATGAAGCATTATAAACTAAATATAGTCATTATGCCTATTAATTCTTGAAGGTGCACATGAAACTCTAAAGTGCGGTTCACATATTTAGTAACATTTAGCCCTTCATCTAAAAGTGTTTTTGGCTAAAAATGACACCATTTCTATATACCCAGGATCTGCACATGACCCGATTGACCCGCATGCCAACCTGTGTGTCGACCCGATCCATTTCGTAAGTTTTTTTTTTTCATTTTCTCTTTATGTTTTGATTTTTATTTATTTTATATTTTTAATTTATTTCATTTTTTATTTTCAATTTGTTCTATCTGTTTTATTGATTTTTATTACTTGTTTATTTTACTGAATATTTTATAAATTTATATGGTTTTTTTTTAAATAATAATAACATTAAGAATAAAAAATAAAATTACTAATAAAAAAATCTTTTCAAATAAGTTTAAAAATTCAAAAAAAAAATTTCAAATAGGTTTATAGAATCCACCAAAATATTGAGAAATTTCATAAATCAGTTTTTTAAAATAAATAAATAAATAAATAATTCTTATTCTCTAAACTATTGGAGGATTATTTTTCAAATCAAGTCTTACCAAATTATTGGGGACTTAATGAAATTCACAAAATTTTTACAAATCTTTTTACAATAAAATCTCACCAAACTATTGTAGACATCAAATTTTGTCTGGGTCTATTGATGTTGTAAATCACATATTTGATTTTTGTTTATCAATATTAAACTATTAATAATAATATAAAAAATATTGATAATAAAATATTAATATTAGTTTAATATTGAAAAAATACAAAATAAGAAGAAAATAATAAAAAAAAAAGAAACAAAAAAGTGGCAGAAAGTAGGGCGATTGATACTTAGCACCAGCCACCCTGCAACCACCTTCAGCCATTCCTACCTTGCAGCCTTCTGCCACCACCCTACATCCTAAACCCTAAACCCTCTAAACCCTAACAATAAAACCCTAAAACTTTTAAACCTTGAAGTTGAAACCCTCAACCCTCCAAACCCTAAAACTAAAACCCCAAATATCAAATCCTAAATCCTTAACCCTTAAATTGAAACTCTAAAATCCCAAACCCTAAAATCAAAAATCCTAAACCTTAAACCCTTCAAACCCAAAATTGAAACCCTAAAACCAAAACCCTAAAATCAAAACTCAAAACTTCCAAACCCTCAAACCTCAAAACCCTAAAATCCAAACTTTCAAACCCCAAAACCCTAAAATCCAAACTCTCAAATCCAAAATCCTACAATTTAAGTCTTAAAACTCTCTAAACCCTAAAACCAAATCCTAAAACCCTTGAAACTCAAACCAAAACCCCAAAATCCAAAAGTCTGAAATTTGAAACCCTAACCTTTAAAACCTCAACCTAAGCTCTAACAAAGACCATCCCAAAATTCTAAGGACATGTATGAAAATCTTAAAATAATTTGCTCTCAAATGCCGCCTAAACGATGGGATATTTAAGAAACTTTATTTCATTAAGTTTTCATGCTAGTCCTTAATTCACTTTAACCATGGGATTAAAATCAATAAATAAAAAGGGCACTAATAACATGGGATCTTAAATATAAATGGTTGCATCTAAGCTCTGTCTAGATGTTGGAGAGTCAAGGTGGTCTCATTATATTTAAGAATCCAATTTCAAAATTGCATTTCATCATTACGCACAACATCTATTAATGCATTTATTTATTATTGATTGCATTCAATTTGCATGTTTGTGCTTTTACTTATCATTTGTTGCCTAATAATACCATCGTTGGCATTTTCGCATAAAAGATATGTTTAAAAATGTGAAATAAAACAAAAATAACATCTCAAGGGGAATAATTCTTGATACTTTGCCTAGATATTAAAAAGTTATCGATAATTATCTTTCCCAAAGAATGTTGTTTTCATTTTCAAAGGATATCATGGTAAATATCAATTAAAAGTGTTATCTTCAAAATTCTACCTAGACGTTAAAGAATTTTAAGATAATTCTTTAACTTAAAGATTTCTTTGATATTCTTAAATAAAGAATTTTGATAAAATTAATTTCCTTTTAAAAATAACTAAAGGGAATTATTATTAAATTTCAAATCGAAACCATTTCATCCAACATTGAAAATAGCGCATAATTAATTGGTACCAATTTATGGGTGTTGCGAGGGTGTTAATCCTTTCTCACACACAACGACTCCTGAACTTAAAATCTGTTTTTGTAGACCAAAATTTATCTTTTGATAAAATTTAAACTCATTTTTATAGTTTGTTTAAAAGATAAACTTTTGGATGACCAATCATACCCTAAAAAAGATTGGTGGCAACTCCCTTTTATTTTTTTCGATTTTAAAATTCTTTATATCTGACGGTCTCAAAATCGTTATAACAGCTTGGTGACTCCATTGGAAATTTTTTAGAGTCAGGCTAAAATTTTAATCATGCGCTATTGATAATGGTTGGATTTAATTGGTTTTTTATATTTAATTTAATTCCTTTTATTTTATTTTTCAAAAACATACAATTAATAAATAAAATAAATTGTATGTTAGTTATTACTTTATTTTGATTTTGTGTTTATGATTTATTCATGTTATTTTGATTAATACATTACTTTGCACACATATTGCATATTCACTCGCATGCATGAGCTTTAGACCCGAGCTTTTTTCCTTTTAGGAGGAAGTGAAGTAGCTTTGCTCTCATGAGGTGATAACCTCCTTATTTGCTAGCGAAACACTTTCACTCAGATTGAACTCTTTTCGTTAGTAGCCTATAATATGTGAGGATCGAGGAGCCTTACTAGTCTATAACAGACGATGATGTGAGGAATAGTCTAGGAATCTTTAGACGTATAAATCCTAACCTAGCATATCGTGAGCGATAGGAAGCTTGCTTAGGGTAGAGCTTTGCCGACCTTTTTATAGAAATAATCAAAAAATGGATAATAAAAGAAAAGCATTTTCTTAAAATAAATTTTCTCTTAACATGTAGTTCATTTATTTTGTAATTGTCCAAATTTTACATTTTCATAAAATATTTTAGGATAAAATGATTCTTTTTAGCATTATCCAACAAGCCAAAAAAAAAGAAAAAAATGATTTAAAAAAAAATTAAAGACTTCTATTAAATTTTTTGTTTATCGGCCAAATAAAAATTAATTTTCAAGTTCTAGTCATTTTGTATGATAAAAAAAAAAGGTGTTTTTCTTTCTAAAAATTTTTTTTTTTTTAACATTATTTCATCTTTCATACATTCCATCTCATGTGCATCATAATAAGATAATACATGCATTACATCTTATTCACATCAATGGATAGTACATGCATCCCATTTCATGCACTTGTTGATAAATGATACAAGCATTCCATATGCATCTTAATAGGTAGTGCACACACTCTATTTCATTATATATTTAAAGGTAGTGTCAGTTTCACTAGGTTGGCATAACACAAACATTGCATTCCCTATAAAAATATAACGTACACTTGATAGATTCATGTATTCCATACAAGTATGTTGCATTAGTCATAAGCTTATATCTCATCATTCATGTAAGTGTGTCATTGCATTTCATACATATGGATTCATGAATAATATGGTCTTATGGAACATACATTGCATTTCATATCCCACGATCCCTACAACATAACATTATATTCCTTGCATACATATTCATGGTTGATGAAAATTTTCATTTAGGTCCTTGTACATATAAAAATTCATTGTCTTGGCATATATGCATTTCATGACATTCATTAGGCATCATTGTCACATTCATGAACATGCTATATGTGTCATGTAAGTTAAAAGTTGCTTTTGTGGCATCCATTCAATAAGGGTAATAGTCTAAAATTTTTGGTCTAAGTCCCAAAATAAAATGTTTGTCTTGGTAAAAACTAGAGTGATGAAAATGGGAGATCAATTGAAAGCAAGGATTAGTGTTTTGGAGTTGAATCGAGAGGAATTATGGCTCCAGCTTTAGGAGATGAAACAACAAATTGCTCAATTGATAAAAATGATTAAAAGTAGTGCTATGGTTGAGGTTGTTGCCCCTCAAAGATTGTTGTCACTTTCGATTCCATCAAGTCAATGTCAATTGGCTTTTTTTAGTTCTAGCACTCCTCCAAAGCATGCTAAAACATTAGGTGATTTGAAAAATGACCAAGGTTTGGGCGAACTCAAGAGAGGAATGGGTGAACTAGCCAAGCAGATGATTGAGCTCAAAATTTTGATTTCCAAAAAAGAGTTACCCGGCTTCAAACAACCATTACCAATTTTCTCAAGTCCAAACCCGCACTTAAATCCTTTTCATAACTACTTTCAACCACCTTTCCAAGCATATAAGATTAGGCCTTCAAATTTCACACAACCATTAAGAATTCCACACTTGAATCCATGTCCACCATCTCATGTTTCACAGTCACTTGTTTAGTATGCTATCCTGTCACCACTTTTTGAACCTAATATTTAACCTAAAGTTTCCCAATTCACTTCGAGGCCAATTAAGCTACCATCTTTTTAGCAAAACAAACCAACCATAGGACAAAAAAACTCTAGCAACATTAAAAGAAAAACTTCTATTGATCCAATACCCATGTCTTAAACAAAGTTATACCCATTGCTCTTAGAAAACTACCTCATTGCCTCTATCCCTGCTAAACCTCACAAACCTCCTTTCTCCGAATGGTATGACCCCAATGCTCGATGTGAATACCATTTTGGTGTCATGGGTCATTCTCTGAAAAATTGCACAGCTTTGAAACATAGGGTATAGGGACTAATGAAAGCCGGATATTTAGGTTTTGATGTCAAAATGAAGCCAATTGTTCATAAGAACCTTTCATTGATCTATACCGAGATAATAGGCAGTACTAAAGGCAACAGTAAGGTTAGCTAAGATAAGGAATAAGAAGTAAAAGCTTTTAAAGCAAAGGGTTGTCCTCCTCAACAATCATAGTCAATCGTTTTTGGATTTTTTAGGTAAGATAAAGGGGAGTGAAGCAGGTCTAGCACTTTTTGACCCTAGCCCTAAAATGGTTCATGATGTGTAAGCTTGATACTTTTGAGAATGAATGGATAATTCTTTTGACCTAAATTTTTTATGCATTAATGCCCTTGTCTATTTTTAATAATTGTATGTCTAAAAGAGCCTGTGAAAAAGCAATGGTTGTGAGTATGTCTTCACCTAACTTTTAAGGTAGAAGAAATGTCTACAAGAGGGAATTTGAGCTTGTTGTTAACAATAATAAAATTTGACTTACACATCATGCATCATCTGTTTGAATTCATTATTTTTCATTCTTGCTAAAGACAAAGAATAATGATTGTGAATATACTTTTGTTAAACCTTTAAAGTTAAAAGATTTTTTATAATAAAATTCATGTCATGCATTTTTTACTTTTGATAATTAATAAAAGGTGCAAGGATAGCTATCCTAGGAAACGAGATTCGTTAAGTTTGTGCACTTATAGCACTCAAGCCAATACCAAAATCATGAAAAATGAAGATTCAAGTCGGATGGATAAAGTAGAAAAGGCCCAAGAAGAGATAAGAGAAATAGTTATAAGAATGCAACAGAATGTGCACAGACAGTTGGTAGGATTAAAACAGATGTTAGTAGAGTTGACAAAAGAAAAAGGAATTGTTGAAACACATAGGCCAAAGGAGGAAACAATTGTTAAGACGTTATTGTATCCATCTGAGTTCACATATGTTCAAGACTCCCATATGCTGCAAGCACCTCCAGCAACTCATCAACTTTATATTGGCATTTCTGCTAAGTCACCCTTAGTTCAGATAAATGTCAATCTTGGGCCCACTTTCTACAACTCCACTACTGTGCCTAATGCAGATGATCCTAACGAGTTGGAAAAATTAAAAATAGTGCTAGATCCATTAAAGGATACGATGATGAAAAATAAATATGACTTATTAGAAGAGAGATTGAAAGTAATTGAAGGCCATGATGTCTACGAGAATGTCGATGCCGATGAACTTAGTCTAATGCCTGATCTCATTATTCCATCAAAATTTAAAGCCTCAGATTTCGAGAAGTATGATGGAATGAATGCCCTTTAATACACATCACCATGTATTATCGAAAGATGACAGGCCACACTCATGATGATAAGTTGTTGATCCATTACTTTCAGGATAGTCTCACTAGGTCTAAACAAGATGGTATGCTCAACTGAACCGAAATAACATTTGCTCTTGGAATGATTTGGCTAAAGCATTCCTAGTATAATACAAGCATGTTGAAGATATGATGCCATATAAGATGTCCCTGTAAAACATGAAAAAAAGGCCAACTGAAACTTTCAAAGAGTATGCACATAAATAGAGAGACATAGCAACCCAGGTAAAACCACCCTTGTCAAATAAAAAAATCATTGTTCTATTTGTCAATTCTTTGAACACTCTTTATTGCGAAAGAATGATTGGGAATGTCTCAAAAAACTTTTTTGATATGGTGATTTTTGGTGAGATTATAAAAATGTAATCAAGAATGGCAGGATTAAGTTGAAAGATACAACAGAAGTTGAAAAATAAAGTACATCAAAAAATAATATAAGAGAAGTGCAAACAGTCATAATGGAGGGGCATCTACCCAATAGTTGTATCCCGTACAATCCATATCCTTCTCATCAGCCTCATCACTCTGTCACAGGTGGTATATCTCAAAACTCATATCCTTGCCAACCTAGCCAGTATTTGGGCTTTCTAACAAATTTCCATCCTCAAATGGCCATTCATGATCTTGTCCCTACACTTGAACCTACCACTCGACCAATAAAAAATCAAAAGAAACTAAGGAATCATTAAGAGAAATTACCCATCCTTATTTTTCACCTGTTGCCTATAGTAATAAAAGGTCAGTATCTCACTCTTGTGCCTCTGAAAATGACACTGAATCCATTGGCAATGAGCTATGATCCTAATGGTAAATGTGATTATCATATAGGGGCAATCAATCACTCAACTAAAAAATGTAGATAGTTGAAAAAAAAGGTTAAAGATCTTATCAAGAGTGGTATTCTAACTTCAGAGGTGATAGAACAATAGAAGTTGACTCCATCCAATTATCAAATGTGAAGAGTTGAGATGAAGAGGGAGGTTTCGAGTTTTAAAATCAAGATAGGATGATTTTTTTAATCTTTTTACTGTGTATGTATGACATGTGCATTGTGTCCCTAGGAGTTATCTAACTTATTTTAGAAGAATTGAATGCTTTTTTTTAATGAAAATTTCTTTTTATGCATTTGTTTGAATAAAAGGTCCCACATAAGTAACTTTCAAGATAAAAAAAAGATCAAAAAAAAAGAAAAAAGGTTTTCTTTCATAATAAAGATGGAAAGATTCTTGAAGGAAATGGTGATTACTATTAGGAAAGATTCATCCAATACCTCCACACCTTTTAAATACTTTCATACTCTTAATCACTCAAGTGATTTGACTCATCAACCATAATCCCTCAGAGAATGTGAGTTTGAATTCATACTTTAAAGGACCAATAATCTTTTCTTGGGCAAAGAGCGAAAGAGGTTAATTTTGAAAATTCATTTTGAACTTAAAAAAAATCAGATACTCTTTCAAATTTTTTGGTAATTCAATGTGTGTTAAAATTTTGCTATGACCATAGACACAAAAATGCCTAAACCTTTTCTCTTAAGTAACCCTTGTTTCATGTCTTAAGGCACATTGATTAAAAAATGAACTCTCTTTTCACCTAAGACATTTCATACCTTTATACTTTTTCTCTTTCTTTCACCAAAAATCATTAGAACCTTGACTGAAAAACAAGATGGGGCATCGTAAAAAAAAAAAACAAAAAAAAGACATCTTACATGATTTACTCTTCTAACCAAATGATCATGTTTGAAATGATGAATGACCATATTTCTCTATCCTTCTCACATATAAAAATTATCCACTTACTACCTATTTGAGCCTATTAAATTTTTTTTCTTAAAATAAATCTTAGCCAAAGATCATCGTTTATATTGGGGGGAAATAAGGATATATTCAAGATCAACTTTAAAAAAAGTATCCGATATTGAAAGCATCTAACATGCCCTTCAAATATGAAAGTTCGAGGCAGAAAGTGAACAAGACTTCAATTGGAATCTCAAGAATTCAAGAGAGTGAACAACTAAAGATGAAGTTAGGCATTTTTAAGGCAAAGCAAAGAAACCTTACAGATAAGGATCTGACACTTCAGTTACAATAAAAAAATAAAAATAAAAAAAGCAAAAGAAAAAAGAAAGAGCATGTACCTTAAAAATGAGAATTCATGGCAAAAAAAAGTGAATAAAGTTATTGAAAGTGATGCTAGATATTTCAAAAAAAAATGCAAAGAAAGAAAGTCAAAGAATGCTCCCCAGGATCCTTGGCCTAATCACCTTGAATAATATATTTTGAGCCTATTTATCCATTCTTTCAGAACCGCTAACCTCGGCCTATATTATACACCTTGAAAAGTCTATTTTGATCAAATGTAGACATTTGGATTGAAAAAAAATGTCCTTGAATTTGTATATAATTGTTGGTATTTGGTAAGATTTCACCAAGTTCTTCATTGATAGAAAAATTTAGCTTTAAGGTGAGAACCCCAAAAGGGCAGTTTAGAGCTAAAGTCATTCTTGAGGCCCCAAGAAGAATTCTAGAGTTCCAAAGTTCTATCCAGAAAATAATAAATCTCGATGCAAAACCTTTTGAAAAGTCAATACCCATTGAAGACTTTACATTTAAAAAAAAAAAAAAAAGAAAACTAGTCTTGTCCTCTTCCTATATCTTGTTTGGAAGGTAATGGTTAGTTTTGACACATATTTAAGTATTATGTTTTCAATAAAAAAAAGTATTTTAGAAAATTATCTCTTCCGTGAGCCCAAGAGAAATCCTTAAACCCTCACCAAGCTCTCCGTAAAATATGCCCACCAGTGAAAAAATTGAATTGTCAATTATCCCACATCCACAAGTATTCCAAATAGTAATCATCAATTTTCAAGAGATTTGAAAGTCATGAGTTTTAACTTTTTTCATTAATGCTTTATGTGGGACAATTTTTTTGATCACATTTGAAAATTTTAGAGATTATTCGAACATTTTGTACATAATATAGCGATAATTTTTTTTGTGAAAATAAAACATTGAAAATTTGAACAGAGATTTTTCAAAAAAAAGGGGGGGTAAAAAGAGTCTTTGTATTTGCATTACTTGCATCATGATAAAGACATTTGACTTGCAAATGAAAAAAAATATAAAAAAAGACATTCATAGTTGCATCACTTACCTGTGTATCTTGAAAGGGACATTTGCATTTGCATCTTGCATCTGCATCATAAAAAAGATATTCGCATTTGAATTACGTGTATTTGCACTTATACAAGATATTTGCATTTGCACCATAAGAAAATATTTGCATTTGCATCATGGCATCTGCATCTAAAAAAAGGCATTTGTAGGGGCATTTACATGAAAAGAACATTGTCATTTGCATTACAAAAAAGTCAAATGTATTTGCATCAAGCATTCACATTTTTGTGTTGGCATTGGCAGTTGCATCGACATTTCCATTAGCATCATTTGATGAGAATTGACATTTGTATCATGACTGCATTTATCAATATTAAATATAAAAAAATAGAATATAAAAAAAAGAAAAAAGGAAGTAAGATGTTAAAGTTTCAAAGCCTTTGTTTAAGAGGAACCATTTTCAATCAAGATTTCAAAGCCTCTATTTAAGAGGAACCTTTTTCAAGCAAGACCTTTAGAGTTTCAAAAATCTCTGATCAGGTGAAAGCCATTTTCAAAAAGATTCTTTACAAAGGCAAAGTTTCTTTGCCTTTGATTAGAAGAAGCATCCAAAGATTTTAAAATTTACAAGACCTTTAGGCAAAAGATTTTTAAATTTTTAAAATTTCATTACCTCTGATTAAGAGAAGTATTCAAAGATCTTGAAATCTTTAAGACCTCTGGGCATAATTTCAATTCGTGGTGTTGTCCCGATTGATTCTTTATTTTTTGACTTGCGGTGTTGTCACAGTTAATTTTGTAAGACCTTCGAGCATAATTTTGATTCACGGTGTTGTCCCGATCGATTCTTTATTTTTTGACTTACGGTGTTGTCCCAATCAATTCTATAAGACCTCCGGACATGATTTCTAAGACTTCCGAGCATAATCTCTGAGACATCTGGGCATAATCTTTAAGACCTCTGGGCATAATTTTGATTTGTGATATTGTCCAGTTGATTCTTTATTTTTTGACCTGCGGTGTTGTCCCAGTCAATTCTGTAAGACTTTCGGGTATGATTTCTAACTCTTTCGGGCATAATCTTTAAGACCTTTGGGCATAATTTTGATTCGTGATGTTGTCTCGATTGATTTCTTATTTTTTGACCTATGGTGTTGTCCCAGTCAATTCTGTAAGACCTCCGAGTATGATTTCTAACTCCTTCGGACATAATCTTTAAGACTTCCAGGGATAATTTCGATTCACAGTGTTGTCCCAATGATTCCTTATTTTTTGACTTGTGGTGTTGTCCCAATTAATTCTGTAAGACGTTCGGGCATGATTTCTAAGTCCTTTAGGCATCATCTTTAAGATCTCTAGGCATAATTTTGATTCACGGTATTGTCCCAATCGATTCTTTATTTTTTGACTTATAGTGTTGTCCGAGTCGATTCTCTAAAACCTCTAGGTATAATCTTTAAGACTTCTGGGTATAAATTTGATTCGCGATGTTATCTTAATTGATTCTTTATTTTTCAACTTGTGGTGTTGTCTTAGTGATTTTGTAAGACCTCCGGGCATGATTTCTAAGTCCTTTAAGCATAATCTCTAAGACCTCCAAGCATAATTTTTAACACCTCTAGGTATAAATTTGATTCGCAGTATTATCTTGATCGATTCCTTATTTTTTGACTTGTGGTGTTGTCTTAGTGATTTTGTAAGACCTTCAAGCATGATTTCTAAGTCCTTTAAGCATAATCTCTAACACCTCTATGCATAATTTTGACTTGCGGTGTTATCCCAATCAATTTTTTATTCCTCGACTTACGGTGTTGTCCCGGTCGGTTCCTTATTTCTCGACTTGTAGCATCATCTCGATAATTGTCTTTATCACTTGACTTGAGGCTTAATCACAAAAAAAAAAAAACAAAAAAAAATCTTTAATTTCTTTCCAGACAAAATTGTTGTCTTTGTCTTTGTCTTTGCCCTATTCCTGATTCTCAGTAATGTGCAAATATGGGCAGTTGTAAATATCGAATTTTGTCTAAGTCTATTAATGAAGTAAATCATGTTTTGGCTTTTGTTTATTAATATTAAACTATTAATAATAATAGAAAAAATATTGATAATAAAATATTAATATTAGTTTAATATTAAAAAAATAGGAAAATAATACAAAAAAAAGAAAATAATAATAATAAAGAAACAGAAAAGTGGTAGAAAATAAGGCGACGGATGCCTGGCACCAGCCACCCTATAGCCACATTCAACTATCCCTACCCCGCAACCTTCTGCCACTACCTACATCCTAAACCCTAA